>NW_026712286.1:6778022-6837572 GCF_030504385.1 Musca domestica | reverse complement strand
TTAAAATTAATTGTATTTTCTTGTTTTTTTTTTTTTTTTTGGGGAATTTCCTCCCCGCACACAGGATGCCACTTATGTTGCCTGTCTCACGCGATTTATCGTTGGTAACAAAGCATAAAAAGGGACCTTTAAACACTCAATTGTTTTCGTTTTGTTTTTTTTTTCTCGTTACGAAATTTTTGGGGGTTATGTTGGTTTTTATATCGTTCGGACATGAAGGATATAATAAAAATAAAAACTCCCACTTAATAATAAAAAGGGATTTTCGCCCCCCTTACATTTCGTTTCATTTCATTTCCACAAAGGAAATGTGAAATTAAAAGCATTTCTGGCGGTATTCAAATTAAAATGGAAATAAGAAAACCAGGGAAAATTAATGGCGAGTAACAATGGGAGGATGGTTGAGGGAGGTGGGTATGGGTAGGAGAATGGATTATATTTTTTTAATCGTTAAGAAAAAACGGATTTGTGGAATAAAATTAAAGTAAAGCAGGAATTATTATTAACTTTTTTTTATTAATATCCGTGGAAATAAATCCCTCACCAAAGAAATTTTAAATATTTTCTTTTCTTTAAATTTTCAAATATTATTTCTTCTGTTTCGATTTACATGCAAATCAACATTCATCACATTAGAGATTCAATTCGAGGAAAAAAAACGAAACAATTCATAACCCTTAACTTGCCTCTGAAATAGATTACCCTTACCCCAATCCTTTAACTCCATCATCCTCTGAAACCCACGTCCCATTGTCGTATAGGCTGACAGTCGAAATGACAATTTTGCCTTAAATGCCAGTTACTCTTTATGACCTTGATTCGATAAATCCTCGCAATCAAATCTCCCACCAAAAGTTCACAGCCTCGAAAAACATCAATGATTGACTATCATAAAAAAAGAACAAGAATATCGAATCGAATCAAATCAAAAATACACAACAACATCAACAATACCAATCTCCTGTTGTCTTCCAAACAGCAGTCGTTGAATATTTTTTGCCAGCCCTCTCTGGCGGGAAATGACTTTTGTTGCCATAAAGACCACAAACAGGAGGTATTTTTTGTTTACTTCGAGAATTGGGGAAATGCCGACAGTAAAGAAGCCAAACCTAAAATCGAATCGAATACAATTGTCAATGTTTTGGTGTTGTTGCTGCTGCTGCTGTTCTTTTGTCTGGCAGTTTTTCACTTGAATGTCACCCAAAATCCATAACTCCACATGTGAAAATCTAATAAAGAAATTCCAATAAGGCAGAAAGACAGACAGACAGCCAAACAGAGGCAATATTGGAAATTGCACAAAACAAATCTTCTTCAATACAAAATTGAAGATAATAAAAAAATTTAAGATATAAACGAATTCAAGATTTAAAAAATTAAAGAATAAAAAAGCTGACTTTTAAATATGGGAATTTTTTTTTTAAATATTTTTTAAAATTTTCCGCAAAAATTACTTTTTTATATTTTTTGTATTTTTTAAGAATATGTTTTTATTAACCTTTAGAAGTGGGAATTTTAATATTTTTTAACTATTTTTAAGACCTTCTACATTTTTTGATTTTTGCCATCCATTTTAAGACAATATATAAGGAACATTAAAATTTTTTCGAATACATTTTTCCAAGACATTTGTCGATACACATTTTTTATACCCTCCACCATAGTATGGACGGTATATTAAGTTTGCCATTCCGTTTGTAACACCTCGAAATATACACTTTAGACCCCACAAAGTATATATATTCTTGTTCAGCATAAAATTCAATGTCCGTCCGTCTGTGGAAATTTTACTCAAATGCGTATTATGTCTGCAGGACTTTTGGTATTGAAAATGGGCCATGTAGGTCCACGTCTTCATATAGCCCCCATATAACGGTACCCCGCGATATTCAGTATTTTGATGATTTTAGCGACATAATATACCGGAATTGTTTCAAATTTTGTATTTGAAGTTCGTAATGGTCCACGTCTTCGTATAGCACTTATATAGCGGTACCTCCCGATATTCGGTATTTTGATGATTTTAGCGACATTATTTACTGGAATTATTTCAAATTTCGTATTTGAAGTTTGTATAGGGTAGTACAGTCTAAGAGAGAAAATTGTCTGTGCAGGGCCACGTTTTCGTATAGCCCCCATATAACGGTACCTCCCGATATTTGGTATTCTCATAATTTTAGCGACTTTACTTACCGGAATTGTTTCAAATTTGGTATTAGAAGTTCGTAATGGATACTACAGCCTATGGCAAACATTCTGGTATGGAGGTCCACGTCTTCGTATAGCTCCCATATAACGGTACCTCGCCATATTCGGTATTTTGATGAAAAAATATTCTTTAAAAAATCCAAGTTTCTTGGTCTGTTGGTCCTTGAAGTAATATTCTTTAAAAAATTCACTTTTCTTGAACTAAAGGTCCTTGAAAAAATATTCCTTAAAAAATCCAAGTTTCTTGGTCTTTTGGTCCTTGAAAAAATATTCTTTAAAAAATCTTGGACTAAATTTCCTTGAAAAAATATTCTTTAAAATCCAGGTTTCTTGGACTAAAGGTCCTTGAAAAAATATTCTTTAAAAAATCCACGTTTCTTGGACTAAAGGTCCTTGAAAAAATATTCTTTAAAAAATCCACGTTTCTTGGACTAAAGGTCCTTGAAAAAATATTCTTTAAAAAATCCACGTTTCTTGGACTAAAGGTCCTTGAAAAAATATTCTTTAAAGAATCCATGTTTCTTGGACTAAGGGTCATTGAAAAAAATATTCTTTAAAAAATCCAAGTTTCTTCGTAATGGGTATTACAGCCTATGACAGAAAATTGTCTAAGCAGGTCCAGATCTTTGTATAACGCCCATATAACGGCACCACCCGATATTCGGTATTTTTCTGATTTTAGCTACATTATTCACCGATTTTTTTTTAAGTTTCGTATTTGAATATTGTAATATTTGTGGATCCTAAAGTAACAGCTACATTCGGTATTTTTAAGATTTTAACAGAACTTTTAACGGATTTTATTTATTTATTTTTTTTTTGAAAATTGCCGAATTTGTTCTTAATGCTGGAGGGTATGTAAGGTTCGGCCCAGCCGAACTTACAACTTTTTTACTTGTTTCTTTTGTTATTTTTACCATTTGTATGCCTAGAAGGAAATTATCCTTTATTATCGTTTTTTTTTATTGGTTTCGGATTTCCCGAATTTTTTTTCTCAAATTCTCCCTCCCAATATAATATTGTGGCGTATACATAACATGTGCCTTGTATTACTAATACGTTCCTGAAAATTCAATTTTAATAAAAGTTCAGAACAATTTTTTTTCTTCTAATAAATAAATTTATTCCACCTGCCACCTTACCCGTCATATACTAACCCCATAAATTTCAAATATTAAACGATTTAAATAATCTACAATAAATTCTTATTCCATGGCAAGAAATTTATGGATTTTGTTTATAAATTCCCTGTTCCACGAATATTTTTTATGGGCATCCTGATTTTTTACAAGGAGGCTAAATACATTAATTGTTTGGCTTGTGTGTACGCCACATGGTGTTTGGCATAACACCTAAATCTCATTTGAATTAGTTGTTACTTTTACACGGGGATTTGAAATTTTGCAGCCAAAGAATTTTCAAAAAAGGAAAGGAAAGGCAATTAAAATCAAATTTGTTGCGAAACAGGATTTGGTAATTTATGCACTAAATCCCTTTTTTCAAAATTGCGCCTATGTTAAACAATAAATCCCAGTTAGGCTTTGAATATTTTAAAAATTCCAAGCACATAAAAACTTGTGGAAAATTACCATTTTATATTTATTCCTCCATTTTCCAATCAGAATATGCTCACCATTTTCCTTTGTTATCCTATTTTCACGCTCGTAACACCATTTCAAAATCGAATCTCTGTAACCTTAATTTAAAGCATCATAACGGCCCTCAGCCGTTATTGATCTCTGATTGTCTGACTGGTTTTCTCTTGGTTACACAAAAACAATAACAACAACAATAAGCCACATCAATTCATAATCCCAGCGATGTTGCCTTCAAACCCAATTTAACCGTGTTTATGATTTATCATTGCCACAATAATCTCTTAACCAAACACCAACACAGGGCCAAGCTCTTCTTAAGGTGATTAGGTGATTTTACACACTCTCGCCACACTCTTGCCCACACACACATTCACAGCCACACACACACACACACAAAATGTGTGAGAATTGATGTTATTGACTGGCTGGACAGCAGTATCGACTGGCCGGCCGGCCGGTTGGCTGGCTATTTGTTTAGCTTCCCACGACCATCTTTAATATTTCTGACATTTTTCCCCCCTATTATCAGATCCATGTGTGTCGGGGAATTATGAAATATACCCTGGGGCATCATTTAATACAATTAGTTTCAAGCTCGCCATGTCTTCTATTGTTCTTCTTGCGCTTTGTCTTCTTCGCCGACGGGATCTCCCTTTCAAATGGTAATTGGCTTATTACCAACACATATCGGGTCTATAACGTTTCACGCTTGTGCGATATTTATGGCGTTTATTTGCCACAGATCATATACAAAGGATATGCCGGTCATTAAAGAGAATGAAGCGATAACCGATAAACAAGCAGGCAGCAGGCAAGCAACAGAAGAAATATGGTGTCAGATGAAGACGGAAGATAACAGGAAATGATACAGACGGAAATTCGTTATTTGGAGAGGGTCTGGAATGAAGGATCAGAAAATCGCATTTACACAGAATATTTTTTTTACAAGGACCCACATTAAAGGAGGACCCACATCCAAGATTAAAAAAACTTTGTTTTTTAAAGGACTCACATTAGTCAAGCATGTTTGAGCTTAGAAGGAATTTTAGAAAAAAAAATTTTAGGGTTCTCATTTATCTGTAATTTTTTCAAAAATTTTTAGGACCCTATTTAAGCAAAGCTTTTAAAATAATTCTTCAAGGACTCTCATTTGTCGGGAATACTTAACATTATTTAGATTTTTTCAAACTATTTTTTGAGGACTGTCTCTCTCTCATTAACCAGGTTTTACTGATAAATAGTATCTGCGATTTTTTCAAAATATTTTTAAGACCCTATTTCTAGCAAGGGGTTTAAATTCATTCTTCAAGGACCAGGTCAGGAATTTCGGAAAACTACGTTCTGAGGATTCTTTTTATGTAGACAATTAATAATCATTAAACACGGAACCTCTATTAAGCCTTTTTTCAAGGATTATGGCTAATCAAGGATGTTTTGAAAGATTTTGCCAGCCATCTTTAAAAAATAATTTTAGGGACCCTTTTAAATCAGATATTTTACAAAAAAGGCTTTTTAAACACAGATATTTTTTTAAATATTTCTTCAAGGACTTCCATTGACCAAGGATCTTTTAGAACATTTTTTATTATCCCCAGAAAACATAAAAATCATGTTTTTGGGGACTTATGAAAAAATTCTAGTCTTTAAGTCATATTTTTCAGAAATCTGCATTTGTAGGGTGTCCTTGAAAATCTCGTTTTTTGAGCGACTTTCTGCAGAAGGTCCTTGAAAATACTTTCAGAAGAAAGTTCTCATCTAAAGAAGGTACTTGAAAATAATTTGCCAAAAAACCGAAGTATGTTGGAAGTCCTTAAATTTTTTTTCAAAAAGTGCACGTCCTTCCAATGTCCTTGAGGAATGTCTTTGAAAGGTCCTTGAAAAATATTTACAAAAAATCCAACGACAATTGAAGGATGTTAAAAATATTTTCCAAAAAATCCAAGTCTTTCGAAGGTCCTTGAAGAATGATTTGAAAAAATCACGTCTTTCCAAGGTCCTTGAAGAATGTTTTCCAAAAATCCACGTCTTTCGTTGAAGAATGTTTTAAAAAAATCTACATTTTTCAAACGTCCTTGAAAAATATCGCCAAAAAAATACAACGACAATCGAAGGATCTTGAAAATATTTTCAAAAAATGCAAGCCTTCCAAAGGTCCTCGAAGAATGTTTTCGAAAACTCCACGTCTTTCGATGGTCCTTGAAAAAATATACAAAAAATCCAACGACAATTGAAGGATCTTAAAAATATTTTCCAAAAAATGCAAGCCTTTCAAAGGTCCTTGAAGAATATTTTGAAAAAAATCCACGTCTTAGGGAGGCCCTTGAAGAATGTTTTCAAAAAATGCAAGTTTTTCAAGGGTCCTTGAAGAATGTTTTCATATAATCCACGTGTTTCGAAGATCCTTGAAAGATATTGACAAAAAAATTGAACGACAATCGAAGGATCTTGAAAATATTTTTAAAAAATGCAAGACTTCCAAAAGTCCTTGAAGAATGATTTAAAAAACTCCACGTCTTTCGAAGATCCTTGACAAATTTTTACAAAAAATCCAAAGACAATTGAAGGATCTTAAAAATATTTTCCAAAAAATGCAAGCCTTTCAAAGGTCCTTGAAGAATATTTTGAAAAAAATCCACGTCTTAGGGAGGCCCTTGAAGAATGTTTTCAAAAAATGCAAGTTTTTTAAGGGTCCTTGAAGAATGTTTTCATATAATCCACGTGTTTCGAAGATCCTTGAAAAATATTGACAAAAAAATTTAACAACAAAGTCTTCCAAAGGTCCTTGAAGAATGTTTTCAAAAAATCCTCGCCTTTCGAAGGTCCTTGAAAAAATTTACAAAAAAATTCAACGACAATTGATGGATCTTAAAAAAAAATATTTTCCAAAAAACTAAAGTCTGTTGGATGTAAAAATATTTTCAAAAATCCACACCGTTTGGAGGTTTATGAAGACTATTTATTTTAAATATACTTCTTTTCAAACTCCTCTCAAAAAAATCTTCAAAAACAAAAAAAAAAAAAAATATTTATCGAAGGTCCTTGATTTTCAAAAATTCCACATCTTTCAAAATCCTTGAAAAAATATTTTTACATTAAAAAATATTGCCAAAAATCCATGCCATTCCAGCTGCTTAAAAATTATTTTTAATAAAAACCCTCGTCGTTTTGAAGGTCCTTGAAAAATATTTTAAAAAAATCTACAACTTTTGAAAGCCCCTTAATAAAATATTTTCAGAAAATCAACTTGTATTGAAGGTCCTGGAATTGTTTTTTTAAAGAAACCTATTTTCTGAAGATCCTTGAAAAGTATTTTCAATCAATGAAAACTCTGTAGGAGATCGGCGAAATGCAATTCGACTTTGAAAGGCCCTTCTAAAGAATTTTCGAATGGAGAACTACTTTTAGATAACCCATGTCTTGGAAGCCCCTTGAAAAGTATAACAACCATTTTCGATAGAAAGCATTTCATCTTTCGAAGGTCCTTGCAAAGCATATTCCGAATAGAAAACCATTTTCAGAAATTCCAAAAAAATTTAAAAACATTTTCAACAATTCATTAGTCTTACCAAGGTTTTTTAAGGTTATTTATTTTTAATCTACGTGTTTCCAGTTTTCTTTAAAATATTTTCAAAAAAGGAACAAGAACAACAGTTTTATCGAAGATCCTTGATTTTCAAAAATTCCACATTCTTGGAAAGCCTTGAAAAAATATTTTAAATTGAAAAATATTGGCAAAAAATCCACGTCCAGCTTCTTAAAAATAATTAAAAAAAAATCCGCGATTTTCAAAAATTCCACACTATTGGAAAACCTTGAAAAAATATTTTTAAATTGAAACATATTTACAAAATATTCACGTCCAGCTTCTTAAAAATATTTTTCAAAAAACCCGCGCATTTTGAAGGTCCTCGAAATATATTTTTAAAAAATCGAAAACTTTTGAAATATCATGAAAAAAATATTTTCAGAAAATCCACTCTAATCCTCGATTTTTTTTTTTTCAAAACAATAATAAAAAATCTGTAGGATGTCCTTGAAAATCATTTCGTCTTTGAAAGTTTCAAAAGCATTTTTCAGGAAATCCATGTCTTTTGAAGATTCTTGAAAATCATTTTCGAATTGACCAAAGCGTTTCGTCTTTCCAAGGTCCATGTGAAGCATATTTCGAATAGAAAACCATTTTCAACCCTCCACGTCCTTCAAAGGTTCTTGTAAAGTATTTTCAATGAACTCACATCTTTCTAGGGTCCTAGGTCAAGAACGTCAAAAAATCCACGTCTACGTCTTTGGGACAACAAATGGCCAAAGTTGTTTTTTAAATATTTTCTTAGGCACAGTAAGTATTCATGGAATTATGAAAAGTAAGACCCCTTATACATGGGATTTTTTTAGAAAATAATTTTTTAAGCCCATTTTTAAATTTGTTTTTTTTTTTTTTTTTTTTGGTATTTTTAATCACCCCCAAAAAGTGTGTGTGTTTTTTTTACTTTTTTAGAATATTTTCTTATGGACCCTCATTGGTCGGAATTTGAACTTAATATTTTTTTCAAAGAGTCCCACATTTTTTTATTTTTAAGAAGTTCTCCCTTTACATATATGGCGTTGCAATCCCCTCCTTAGCTCTTAAATTTCTCCCTCTCTCCCCTTCTCTTATCACTCCGCATAGCAATCGTGGCGAATACATTAACTGACAATTGTCTTGCGAAGGGAAAAAAAAATGGAAAACACGTATAGATTGGATTGCATGATATTGACAGAATAAATACAGGTAGCTGCTAGCAGGCAGCCAACCAGCCAGCCAACTTCAGAATACGCAAAAATATTCCTCTTCACCTCACCTGCATTCTTGTTTTATTGGCACTCCTCCCTTCGCTCACTTTTCTCATCACATCACAGTTCTGTTTCTCATTTGAGATAACTTCAATAAGGAAACATGCTTGAGTTTTTCATTTATCTTTTCGTTTTTTTTTTTTGCATTTTCATTTTCCATTTTATTAACGCTCGCAAAAAAACCAGGCATACACTCGTACAGACTCACCCACTAACACAATTGCAACAATTTATTTTATGGCTTCATTTCCATGAGAGATTGCCATCGGCCATATCGGTGTGCAAGGAGAGGTGTGTAATGAGAGAGAGATAGAGAGATATTCTATAGATTTTTATGTTCATTTTCGATAAATGTATTGTTGAGAATAATGCACACACACACGTTAACACATTTACATGTGTGGCAGTGTGTGTATGTGCCAAAGAATAACTTTTAAACACAATGTAATCAGTAAATAATGATTGCCCACATCTACTTAAAACACACACACACACAGAGATACACACGTATGCACATTCACCCACACAAGCCCACTTATCTGCCTTTTTTCACATCGCCAGGTGTTCCCCCAGTAAATGCCATAAAAATAAGCTTCCTGATGTTTAAGAAGCTGTTCAAGGAAAAATTTTATGCCAATTCACGCCCATGTTTCCACTTAAGACGCTGACAGACGTAGAGCGTTCTCACCTTAGTTTGAAGTGCTGCCGAGGGAGTAGGACCAAGGGAACCAGCTGGAGGTGGGAAGCGATAATAGTGATTCGACGGAATTATGTTTTTTTACAGATGACTGATGGCAACATGTTACGAACTTTATCCAGCTTATTTTCCAAGCATGTTATTTTACAATGATGGAAGTTTAATGCACACACAGACACATACATACGCACACATGCACACGAAAAGGGGAGGATATTGTGCTGAGAAGCACTTTGTAACTAGGATGCTGATCTTAGACTTTTTTCAGTAAGACTTCACACTATTATGACGGCTCTAAAAATAAAAAAAAATCTTTCGAATACTTTCTGCGAAAAAGAAAAACATATTTATAAGAAAAATTAAAAAATATCCTATAAAAATTAAATAAAAAAATTATATTAAAATATACAAAACTAGGAAGTAACCGCCACTTCACCAGCAAAAAAATCCACCTAAAAATGTAAGATTGATTCTAAGGGTTCGTGTAAGGCCTTTTTAGTATGCAAAAGTAAAAATTTGTTCAGTTCGACAAAATGTTTTAATAAATACTACATACCTTCCAGATTAAGTACTATTTTGTACAAATATGATACACATTTCCAAAACCAACCAAGTATAGTACTAAATTGTAAAATTCAAGTGCAGATTTCCAAAACCTCCACCTGATCTCAATCAGATACCAACAGAGACCTCAATATCAAATTTTAGATTTATATCTCTATAGTTTCACTTATTGCCAAATTTAGTACTTTTCGTAAAATTATAGTCCACTTCTCTAAAACACCTCCAAATTTCCATTTTAGTTACCAATAGAGACCTCAATATCAAATTACGGGATTTCACCTTCATCTCTTCAGGGAATACCCAATTGAGTACCACTTAGTACTTTTCGAACAATTATAGTACATATTTCCGTATCTTAACCACAGATACCAAGAGTGATATCTATTACAAATTTCAGAATTCCAGCCATATCCCTTCACCTAGTTCGAAATTTAGTACCATTTAGTACTCAATAATATTTAAAAAACCACGCCCATTGAGGATTTTTACAATGATATTAAAAAAAACACGCATATTTAAGAAGAAAAATATTTTTTAAAAATCTAAGCCCATAAAGGATCAAGGATCCTTAAAAATATTTTTTAAAAAATCCAGAAAAAATATTTTTTAAAAAATCCAGAAAAAATATTTTTTAAATATCTCCACGTCTAGGGATCATAAATATATATATATATATATATATATATATATTTAAATATCTCCACGTCTAGAAGGGATCTTAAAAAATATTTTTTTTTATAAAATCCACGTCTAGTAATGATCTTAAAAAATATTTTTTAAAAAAAAACCACGTCTAGTGAGGATCTAATTTTTTTTAAATCCACATCTAGTAAGGATCTAAAAAAATATATATTTTTTTTTAAAATCCACGTCTAGTAAGGATCTAAAAAAATATATATTTTTTTTAAAATCCACGTTTGGTAAGCATCTTAAAAATATTTTTTAAAAAAATCCACGTCTAGTGGGGATCTAAAAAAATATTTTTTTAAAAAAATCCACGTCTAGTGGGGATCTAAAAAAATATTTTTTTTAAAAAAAATCACGTCTAGTGAGGATCTAAAAAAATATTTTTTAAAAAAATCCACGTCTAGTTAGGATCTAAAAAAATATTTTTTTTGAAAAATCCACGCCTATTAAGGATCTAAAAAAATATATATATTTTTTCTTTTTTCAAAAATCCACGCCTATTAAGGATCCTTGAAAATATTTTTTTTTTAAATCCTTGAAAATAAATATGCAATCTCAAAATTTTCTCTCAATCCCCTCACTCAATACCAAATTTTGTACCATTCAGTACTTTTTGTTACAATTGTAGTACATATTTCCGAAATCATCTCCATACCATTTCAGGCTACACATAAACAGCGACTCTAAAGGAAATTTCAGATTTCAAGCACTCTGTTCACCAAATACCAAATTGTACAAAATATTGTACTAGTACCAAATTGTACGATTATAGTACAGTTTTACAAAACCACCACTAAATTTTAACACCAGATACCAGCAGAAACCTCAATGTCAAATTTCAAAATTTTTTCTCTATACCTAAACTCAATACCAATTAGTACCATATAGTACTTTTCGTACAAATATAGTAAATATTTCAAACATCACCTCCATTTCTTAACCACAGACACCAACAGTGACATCTAAATCGAATTTGAAGATTCCAGCCCTATTCCTTTACACAATACTAAAATTGGTACCATTTAGTACTTTTCGTACAAATATGGGACATGTTTTCAAACCAAATCTCAAACACAGATATCATGAGTAATCCAAATATTGAATTTCAGAATTTTATCTCTATCCCTTCAGCCAATACCAAATATAGTACCACTCAGTAGTTTTTGGTACAATTATGGTTACAATTAGTTTCCTTTAATAAGTTTCGTATATTTATAGTTCACATTTCCGAAACGACCTCCATATGTACAGGCTTCGCACGGACTGCAACCTTAATACCAAATTTCATATTTCAAGCCCTATCTGTTCACCCAATACCAAATTGTACCAAATATAGTACTATTTAGTACTTTTCGTCCACATATAGGACCCAGTATCCAAAACCATCTATTTATCACAAACCTATCACCGACAGAAAAAAAAAAATTCCAAATTTCCCCTTCATCCGTTCATGAGCCGTAAACCAACCTGTTCCAAAATAGTACCTTTTAGTACAGTTCGCAAAATTAGTACACATTTTCAAATCCATCTTCATATATCCAATTTATTTTCCAATCTTGATTATCATACCAAATTTCGAGTTTTTAACTCTATCCATTCACAATAAACCAAATGGTACAATTTTTGAAGTTTAGTACCATTTTGGAACTTTTCGAAGCCTTAAAATTCAAATTTCCCAAAAATCCTTTGGTACATCTGCCCTGCACTCCATTAATGACTTTTATTCTAAATCGCAGAATTCTAGCTCATTCCGTTTGTCGAATAAAAATCCTTTAATTTTTAATACATTTTAGTACTTTTCGTGCCCTTTTAGTACGAATTTCCAAAAAAAAGCCAAATTTACAAATTCAAGATTATAGCTTCAGTCGGTTCGTCTGAGCGTCTATTCTCAGTCAGTCAGTTATTGCACTACTCCTTTATATGTAGACGAATAACATCTTCTCTTCCCCCTAACCTCTTCTCCTCTCTGAGAACAAAACTGTGTTTTCCATTTAAATGCATTTAAATGGGTGTGCGTGTGTGTGTGTCTAGCAAATTACTTTGTTGTTTCGTCTAAATAAATTTCGCAAGTAAATCCCCCCTTTCTGGTTATAATTCTTGTTGATTTATGGCATTAAAAGTTTCGAATTTATTTGTTGCTGCTGCTGCTGTTATCGTTGTTGTTGCTGTTCCGTTTGTTTGACTTATCCTTCTGTCGCTAACCACCAGTGTGGGTATAAGAAGGATAAATCCGCCAAAAGTAATGCGAACAAAATCCAGACACATAAAATCTAGTTGCCGTTATTTTCAAGAAAAAACAGAAGAAGAAGATGAAAATGCGAATTTTCCAAGCGAGCTGGGGAGATCTCAACGCAAATAAACAAAACAAATAGGCAAACTATTTTTAAACAACAACAAAAAAATAAATGACCAACAAATCTCACATATAACATACGATCGGGGACAGGAAGGGTGTTTGGGTAAATATGCGTGGTTTATTGTTAACCCCCCAAACTCTCTCTCCCCTATCCTGTCCTCCAAAATCGTAGAATTTCCATTGAATCATGCCGTGGATAGACTTTCATTTGCAAGTGTAAATAATACTAGGGGCTTACTAACACGTCCATAACCATGTACACAACAGCTATGTCCTGACTGAACACACACACATACATAGACACACTTTCATGCCGACATGTGAACATGTTTGTGTGTAGACCACTACTAAGCTGTGAACGGATAAAAATCCCGACTTTATGTTCGTCTATGACAGACAAATGTTTATGTATGTGTGTGTGTGTGTTTGTGTCTCTCTCATGGATGGTTTATGGAGCAAAGTGGGTATGTGTGTGTGTGCTGTGGTGTGTGTTTAGATTCTGTTGAAACATGAGCTTTTGCTATAAGCCAGGATATCCTTGTAAACATCCACACTCACACACAATCAAAACTATGTATGTGTATGTCTGTGTTCCAGCGACATAATCACAAACTCTAACACCAGCCAATAATGGCTGAATCAAAGAAACAACAGCCATCAAACAAACCATGTATTTGAATGTGTTCGAAAGTGTGTGTGTGTGTTTGATGTTTGTCGCCATTCAACATTGTTGTTCTTCGTTGCAACGAATCCACTGAAACGCAATCAACCATCTTTGGCTGAACTAACCAGAGACGTTGGCAACAAAGTTGCAGGAATGAAATGGCACACAGAGGCACAGTGGAATCTGAGGAGGTTTAAAAAATAAAAAAGTAGGGGATGTTTAAAAAAAATAGGGTTACTAACGTCCGTAAAAATATTTAAAAAAATGTTTTTTTTTTCAAATACACATATTCAAGATTCAAAGAGAAGTTTTGAAAAAATCCTTGAAATATGTTTTTTAAAAAATCAACGTTTTTTAAGGACCCTTAAAGGACCCTTATTTTAAAAAAATCTACGCTTATATAAAATTTTTAAAAATATATTTAAAAAATTCACCTTCATTTGAAATCCTCAAAATATTTTTAAAATCCACGTCATATAAAGTTTTCAAAAATCCACGCTTATAAAAATTCTTAGAAATATTTTTTAAAAAAATCCGGGCTTATACAAAATCGGTAAAAGTATTTTTTTTAAAAAACCCGCGCTTATCAAAATTCTTAAAAATATTTCTTAAAAAAATCCATTTTTATAAGAATTCATAAAAAATTTTTTAAAAAAATCCGCGCTTATAAAAATTCTTAAAAATATTTTTTAAAAAATCCGCGTTATAAAAATTCTTAAAAATATTTTTTAAAAAATCCTCGCCTATAAAAATTCTTAAAAATAATTTTTAAAAAATCCACGCTTATGAAAATTGTTGAAAAATCCACGATTATAAAAATTCTTAAAAATAATTTTTTAAAACATCCACGCCTATAAAAATTCTTAAAAATAATTTTTTAAAACATCCACGCCTATAAAAATTCTTAAAAATAATTTTTTAAAACATCCACGCCTATAAAAATTCTTAAAAATAATTTTTTAAAACATCTACGCTTATAAAAATCCTTAAAAAATGTTTAAAAAATCCACGCTTACGAAAATTGTTAAAAAAAAAATTAAAAAAATCCACGCTTATAAAAATCCTTAAAAATATTTTTTTTAAAAAAACCAAAATTTTTACAAATATATTTTTTTTTTTAAAAACCACGCTTATAAAAATTTTTACAAATATATTTTTTTTTAAAAAACCACGCTTATAAAAATTTTTACGAATATATTTTTTAAAAATCCACGCTTTTAAAAATTTTTACAAATATTTTTTAAAAAATCCAAGCTTATACAAAATCTTTAAAAATTTCGTTTGCAAAACCCCCGCTCATACAATATCGTTAAGAATATTTTTTAAAAAATCCTCGTTTATAAAAAATCCTGAAAATTATGTTTTTAAAAAGTACACGCTTATAAAAAATCCTGAAAATTATTTTTTTAATAAATCCACGCTTATAAAAAATCCTGAAAATTATTTTTTTAATAAATCCACGCTTATAAAAAATCCTGAAAATTATATTTTTAATAAATCCACGTTTATAAAAAATCCTGAAAATTATTTTTTAAAAAATCCACGCTTATAAAAAATCCTGAAAATTATTTTTTAAAAAATCCATGCTTATAAAAAATCCTGAAAATTATATTTTAAAAAATCCATGCTTATAAAAAATCCTGAAAATTATTTTTTAAAAAATCCACGCTTATAAAAAATCCTGAAAATTATGTTTTTAAAAAATCCACGTTTATAAAAAATCTTGAAAATTATGTTTTTAAAAAATCCACGCTTATAAAAAATCCTGAAAATTATGTTTTTAAAAAATCCACGTTTATAAAAAATCTTGAAAATTATGTTTTTAAAAAATCCACGCTTATAAAAAATCTTGAAAATTATTTTTTAAAAAATCCACGCTTATAAAAAATCCTGAAAATTATTTTTTTTAATAAATCCACGCTTATAAAAAATCCTGAAAATTATGTTTTTAAAAAATCCACGCTTATAAAAAATCCTGAAAATTATGTTTTTAAAAAATCCACGTTTATAAAAAATCTTGAAAATTATGTTTTTAAAAAATCCACGCTTATAAAATATTCTGAAAATTATGTATTTAAAAATTCCACGCCTATTGATGATCCTTAAAAAATATTTTTTTTTTAAAAAATCCACGTCTATTTAGTATCCTTAAAAATATAATTTTAAAAAAATCCACGTCTATTTAGTATCCTTAAAAATATAATTTTAAAAAATCCACGCCTATTGGGAAATTTTTAAGAATATGTTTTAAAAAATCCACGCCTATTGATGATCCTAAAAAAATATTTTTTTTTAAATCCACGTCTATTTAGTATCCTTAAAAGTATTTTGTAAAAAATCCACGCCTATCGAGGATCCTTAAAAATATATATATTTTTTAAAAATCCACGTCTATTTAGGATCCTTAAAAGTATTTTGTAAAACATCCACGCCTATCGAGAATCCTTAAAAATATATATTTTTTTAAAAATCCATGGCTACTGAGGATCTTTAAAAATATGTTTTAAAAAAGCCACTCCTATTGAGTATCCTTAAACATATCTTTTATATAATCCACGCCTATTATGGATCCTTAAAAATATTTTTTTAAAAAAATCCATGCCTATTGAGGATCCTTAAAAATATTTTCTTAAAAAAAATCCATGCCTATTGATGATCCCTAAAAATATATTTTTTAAGAAAACCACGACTATTGAGGATCCTTAAAAAATTTGTTTTAAAAAATCCACGCCTATTGAGGATCCTTATTTTTTTTTAATCCAGGTTTATTGAGTATCCTAAAAATATTTTTTAGAAAATCCACGCCTATTGAGGATCCCTAAAAATATTTTTTTAAAAAGTCCACGCCTATTGAGGATCCTTAAAAAATATTTTTTTCCATGCCTATTTCAGTTCCTTGAAAAAATATTTTTTAGAAAATCCACGCCTATTGAGGATCCCTAAAAATATTTTTTTAAAAAGTCCACGCCTATTGAGGATCCTTAAAAAATATTTTTTTCCATGCCTATTTCAGTTCCTTGAAAAAATATTAAAAAAAAAACCACGCCTAAAATCTTTAAACATAATTTTAAAAAAATGGACACTTATCGGTGATTCTTGGAAATATTTATAAAAAAATCCTTGCTATTGAAGAATCCTTGAAAATAATTTTAAAAAAATATATATATTTTTTAAATTTATTTTATTTTTTGCTTTTTCTCTCCACTGTTTCCAACCCAAAGACCTCGGCTCGCTATTCCGCCTAGAGATTTAATTTATGAAGCAAATTAATAGGTATCCATCCCATACGTACCCCACATGCCATACCATGCCACGCTATGCCATTATCCACGAGTGTTACGTACCAATAAAAACGGCGAAAGTAGAAACAGCAACAACAACAGTCGGCACGAATAAATCTAAGCCAACGGCACTTTTATTCACTAAAAGACCAAATAAAACCATGCCACTGAAGAGCATTTACTCTTTGAGTTTGATGGCATTATGTTGAGATGCTGGGTGAAAACAAAAAAACACAGAAACATCAAATCTCGCCTGGGGCCTAAACACACCACCGGCATTTGAATCTGAATAATCTGCCACTTCTCATTTGAAAACTCATAAATGTTTGAGTTTTTATGACTCCGATTCAAGTGAAACTTTAATTAGGATCATGGAATGGCAATTTACTTTTGATTGTTTGGAGAACTATAAATACGAGATATTCGTGAGGAGGAGAAGGTTACTTTGGGCGTATGAGGCTTATTGTTAATGGAATATAACTCATACGCCTAAAGTAACATGGCAATTGGCATCATCGAGGAAAAAGCTATAATTTTTATGACTTACACTTACCAAGGAAGAAATTTGAAATAAAGTATTAAATATTATTTTATATGTCTACGAGACTTGAAATCCTTAATGTCCTTTTGTTATAAAATAAAAAGTCATTAGAAAATATTGCCTTTTTTGGTTATATACTTTCCTTCTCTAAACATTACCTCATCCAAGCTCATTATAAATTCTATGGAAATAAACAGTATTCCCTCGTATTTTACTCCCTGGCTTCTGCCATTTGCTGAAGCTATTTAGTCCCTGCAATGCAATTTATTTCACAGAGGAACCACCAACGCATTACACCACCACCACCAACAACAATGCATTCCGCATCATCAACTGAATACTCCCCAGATGATGAGTTGTAGCCGGTATTATCTTCCTCCTTAGCATCCCATTTAGTGTGTGTGCCGGACTGAGGCCCTGTAATATGTTGGTCGCTCCATTGTAAGCTTCCACAAAATAATAATCATAATAATGTCAATTACTATTTTTGTTGTGGAATGTTGTTGTTGTTACTTGATTGTTCGGTCGTTCATTCGTTTTGTCTGAACGACATTCTTGAGTTCTTTTGTGCAAAATGACATTTTTATTCAAGACATTTATGCAAACTTATGGTGAACAATGAGATTGGAAAGTTGGGGAAAAAAGGGGAACCACCCATTGGGATGATAAGAAGAAGTAGCCTCAAAATCTATGGATTTAAAAATGATATATATTTTATGCGACTTTTTTAAACATATTTTTTGAATTTAATTTTTTTTCTATTAAATATTCTCCTAAAGAACCTAATAAAGGGAGGACTTTTTTTTAGAATTTTTTAAGGACCCTCAATAAGCGCAGAACCTTAAAAAAAATTATGCAAGGATTTAAAAAACTATTTTAAGGATCCTTGATAAGAGTGGAATTAAGAAAATCGATGGATCCTCAATAAACATGGATACTTGACGGTATAATTTTTTAATTTTTATTTAACAAATTTAACAAATATTTTTCATTGGATCCTAATATAAGCTACGATTTTTTCAAAATAATTTTCTATACATTTTTCATTAGCAATATTTTCTAAGTTTTCACAACAAGCGGGGATATATTACATCATAGTGATCCTTAAAAAATATTTTTTTTAAAAATGGACCCTTAGAAATATATATTTTTTAATCCACGAATATTGGGGATTCTTAAAAATATTTTTTAAAAATTTAACGCCAATTGAGATTTTTATAAAAATATTTTTTTAAAAAAATCACGCCTATTGAGGATTAAATATATATTTTTAAAAATATTATAAGCGTGGATTTTTTTAAAAATATTTTTCTAAGGATCTTCAATAAGCGGGGATTTTTAAAAAATATTTTTCTAAGGATCTTCAATAAGCGGGGATTAAAAAAAATATAAAAATCTCAATAAGTATGAATTTTTAGAAAATTATTTTTTTTGAGGATCCTTCATAATATATTTAAAAAAAATCCACGTCTGTTGAAGACACTTAAAAATATTTTTTTAAAAAAATATTTTTCTAAGGATCCTCAATAAGCGTGGATTTTTTAAAAATATTTTTCTAAGGATCTTCAATAAGCGTGGTTTTTGTAAAAAAATATTTTTCTAAGGATCTTCAATAAGCGTGGTTTTTATAAAAAAATATTTTTCTAAGGATCTTCAATAAGCGTGGTTTTTATAAAAAAATATTTTTCTAAGGATCTTCAATAAGCGTTTTTTTTAAATATTTTTATAAAAATCTCAATAAGTATGAATTTTTAGAAAATTATTTTTTTAAAAAATCTATGCCTATTGTGGATCCTTCAAAATATTTTTAAAAAAATCCACGCCTATTGAGGATTTTTAAAAATATTTTTTTTAAAAATATATATTTCTAAGGATCCTCAATAAGCGTGGTTAAAAAAAATACTTTTTACGGATCCTCAATAGGCATAGGCATCAATAGGCATCCTTAATAGGCGAATTGAAGATTCTTAAAAATATTAAAAAAAAATCCACTCCTATTAAGGATCCTCAAAAATGTTTTTTTAAATCCTCCCCTACTGAGGATTCCTAGAAAATATTTTTTAAAAAATGAATTTTTTAAAAAAATATTTTTAAGGATCTTCGATAGGCGTGGATTTTTTAAAAAATATTTTTAAGGATCTTCAATAGGCGTGAATTTTTAAAAAAACATTTTAAGGATCCTCAGTAGGCGTGGATTTTTCAAAAAAATATTTTTAAGGATCCTCAATAGACGTGAATTTTTTAAAAAATATTTTTGAGGATCCTCACTAGGCGTGGATTTTTCAAAAAAATATTTTTGAGGATCCTCAATAGACGTAAATTTTTCAAAAAATATTTTTAAGGATCCTCAATAGACGTTAATTTTTTAAAAAATATTTTTGAGGATCCTCACTAGGCGTGGATTTTTCAAAAAATATTTTTCTAAAGATCTCAATAAATGTGGATTATTTAAAAATATTTTTCTAAGGATCTTCAATAAGCGTGGATTTTTAAGAAAAATATTTTTTTCTAGGGATCCTCAATAAGCGTGGATTTTTTAAAAAAAAATTTTCTAAGGATCTTCAATAAGCGTGGATTTTTTAAAAATATTTTTCTAAGGATCTTCAATAAGCGTGGATTTTTTAAAAAATATTTATAAAAAAATCTCAATAAGTGTGAATTTTTAGAAAATTATTTTTATTTAAAAATATTTTTTTAAAAAATTTATGACTATTTTTTAAAAGTCCACGCCTATTGAGGATTCTTAAAAATATTTTTTTAAAAAATCTATGACTATTTTTTTAAAAATCCACGCCTATTGAGGATTCTTAAAAATATTTTTTTAAAAAATCCATGCCTATTTTTTTAAAAATACACGCCTATTTAGGATTCTTAAAAATATTTTTTTAAAAAATCTATGACCATTTTTTTAAAAATCCACGCCTATTGAGGATTCTTAAAAATATTTTTTTAAAAAATCCACGCCCATTGAGGATCCTTAAAAATATTTTTTAAAAAATTCACGCCCATTGAGGATCCTTGAAAATGTTTTTTTTTTTTTAATTCAAGCTTATTGAGTATCTTTAAAAATATTTTTAAAAAATCTACGCCTATTGAGGATCCTTAAACATATTTTTTAAAAAATCCATGCCTACTGATGATCCTTAAAAATTTTTTTTTAATATCCACGGCTATTGAGGATCCTTAAAAATATTTTCTTAAAAAATCCACGGCTATTGAGGATCCTTAAAAATATATTTTTGTTAAATCTACGCCTATTGAGGATCCTTAAAAATATTTTTTAAAAAATCCACGCCTACTGAGGATCCTTAAAAATATTTTTTTAAAAAATCCACGCCTACTGCGGATCCTTAAAAATATTTTTTAAAAAATCCACGTCTACTTAGGATCCTTAAAAATATTTTTTAAAAAATGCATGCCTACTGAGGATCCTTAAAAATATTCAAAGTTCGGCCCGACCGAACTTACAGTCTTTTTACATGTTTTTTTTTTATTTTTCATTTATATTTTATTTTGTATTTTTATTTTTATTTATTTGTAATTTTTATTTTTTTTGTTCAAGGATCTTGAATTTGACAAAACTATATCCCACCAATTTTGTCTTACCCTTTCCCATGCAATGAATGTCCTCTTTATAGGCCTTTCATAACTGTGTCCAGAATATTTTTCGTCCTGCATTTTGTGTGTTGTAATTGTATTGCTCTCTATGTGTGTGTGTGTGTGTAATGTATATCGTTATTAAGTGGTTATGGCACAATAACGTAGCCAAACAATTGCCTTGGCTTTAGCTACGCTCCATAGCCTCTGTAGCATTTTGATGAGTCTTATTATGCACACAACCAAACTGCCTCCCTGGCAGAACTACAACCCAGTCAGCCAGCCAGCAAGCCAAGAGAGCTAGGACACGTACAGAAGTCATCAAAAATTCCATCAAGGATAATTTGTTGACATTTAATAGGCTCCTCTTCTTTTTGATATGAAAATATGAACTTTTCTCTGTTGTTCGCAAATTTAATTGCCAAACATTCTTTGAATTTTAATTCAATTTCGCATTAAATGCGAATAAAAACCAAATGTTGAAAGTAAATACGAATGCCCAGGAAAATTGGAAAATAATAAATATTTAAGTGGTAATGAATAAATAGACATAAATATAATTAAATATTAATTTCAGCAGGGAGGGAGAATGGGAGAAATTTTTTTCTAAGGTGACTTGGGAATTTTGGGAATAACTAAATTTTCAAATAAAAATAAAATAATTGGGAAAAATAAAAAGTATAGAGAAAATGTGTAAGAATTTTCTAAAATTTGGAATGAGAGTCACTGATGGAGTGTAGAATAGCTGTACCAAAGAGTTTTTGGAAATTCAAACACAAAGGTTACGAAAAGCTCAAAATGGTACTAAATTAAAAAAAAAAATGGTTACATTTGGTACTATGTGGCCTTGGTACTATGGCCTTCAAACGGCCAATGAAACAGTCATAAGCTGCCCGAATGTTGGTCTGCGGTACTTTGGCCCATTCCCGGCGAAGCGCTTGCTTGGGGTATTTTTTAGTGGTATTTTTTAGTGCCAACCTTGCTTTCCAAAATACTCCATTTTAGTGGCCATTGTGCGCTGGAAATGAAGCGAGGAACCTCATTTTGTAACCATTCTTGGCAGGCGGCGCGTGCTGAGTGCGATGGTGCTGAGTCCTGAGTCCTGTTGGAATGTCCAAGATCTGCAGCCAAAATGTTTGCGTGCCCAAGGCTTTAATACAGCCTCCAGAATATTTTCGCTAAAATATTCGGCATTTATTCTGATGCCACGGTCGATTAATACGAGCGGAGAGCGACCATCGGCTGTTATGGCGGCCCATACCATCACCATGACCGGCTTGAGGCTTGAGTTCTGGTGGCCAACCGAAGGTGCACATTTTCAGCTGACCTGACCTCTTTGGCAAGTAAACACGATCATTTTGTTTGTTTACAAACTGCTGGACAACGATGGTTTTTTCATCGGAGATGGAGAATCCCAAATTCGGCAGTTCACCACTTTCGGCTAAGCGAAGCAACTCTTTATCTCTTTTGAATCTATTTTCTTCCTGGTGCGGTGTAAGTTCTTGCACTTTTTGGATTTTCAATGGCTTTACCCCGATCTCATTTTTATACCCTCCACCATACTATGGAGGGTATATTAATTTTGTCATTCCGTTTGTAACTCCTCGAAATACTCATGTCAGACCCAACAAAGTATATATATTCTTGATCAGCGTAAAATTCTAAGACGATTTAGCCATGTCCGTCTGTCTGTCTGTCTGTCTGTCTGTCTGTCCGTCTGTCTGTCTGTCTGTCTGTCCGTCTGTCTGTTGTAATCACGCTATCTTTCGAACAAATTGAGATAGAAGGCTGAAATTTTGCACACATGTATATTTTGCCAGTAGGCAGGTTAAGTTCGTATATGGGTCATGTAGGTCCAAATTATCATATAGGCCCCATATAACGGTACCCCCCCGATATTCGGCATTTTGATGATTTTAGCGACATTATTTAACAGAATCGTTCCAAATTTGGCATTTGAAGTTCGTAATGGATACTACATTCTAAGTCAAAAAATGAGCCATGTAGGTCTACATCTTCATATAGCCCCCATATAACGGTACCCACCGATATTCGGTATTTTGATGATTTTAGCGACATTATTTAACAGAATCGTTTCAAATTTCGCATGTGAAGTTCGTAATGGATGCTACATCCTAAGTCAAAAAATGAGCCATGTGGGTTTACGTCTTCATATAGCCCCCATATAACGGTAACTCCCGATATTCGGTATTTTGATGATTTTAGCGACATTATTCACCGGAATTGTTTCAAATTTGGCATTTGAAGTTCGTAATAGATAGTGCAGCATAAAACAGAAAATGGGCCATGTAGGTCCACGTCTTCGTATAGCCGCCATATACCGTACCCCCCGATATTCGGTATTTTGATGATTTTAGCGACATTATTCACCGGAATTGTTTCAAATTTCGCATGCGAAGTTCGTAATGAATACTTCAGCCCATGCCAGAAAATTGTCTGTGCAGGTCCACGTTGTCGTATAAGCATTTGGTATTTTTAAGATTTTAACAAAATTTTTAACGGATTTTATTTTTATTTTTTTTGGAAATTGCCAAATTTGTACCAAATTGTGGAGGGTATTTAAAGTTCGGTCCGGCCAAATTTACACCTTTTTTACTTGTTCAGTCTGAAGGTGGTTGCAGTTTTTTCATCTCACCCTGTATATGGGAAATATATCTAAATTTTGACCGGTTATCTCCAATTTCAATAGAGTTCATCCTTGGGTCAAACAAATGATTTGTGCAAAATGTCATCTGGATCGGCCAATAAATGCGATCTGTACTATGTTTACAAAAATACATGGCCATACGGAAGGACGTACGGACATGCATAACTCGACTCAGAATGTGATTTTATGCAGATCATCGAAAGGTACTATGGGTCTATATCAGTTTCCTTTTGTCTATTACAAACAAATGCACCAAGACACAGTACCCCGACCACCTTGTAGGGTATCAAAATATTATTTCATAAATTGTTCAAAATTCCAAATTTCAACCCCAAAAATATCTCCACAAAAATTACATGGTTTTCATATTCAATTTTCTTCAGCATAAATCTCATTTCCTCATATCCAGACCATAAGACTTTGAACTCTTTATGGCACCTCAAAATGCCGTTTTGTTTCCATAAATATTGACTTTCCCCCACCCCCCAAATAAAATTCCGGTTTTATTGTTATTGACATTAAACATTTAAAAAACAAAGCCTTAAAATACTTTATTAAATTTATTTTTGAAAAACGAAATTCTCCAAAGGCTCATCTTAAACGCATTTATTTTCACAGACATGGCTGACACACTTACCCACACACATACACGCGTACATACACACATTTTGTTTAGCATTAAGTTTTATGAAGCTACAACTGCTGGAGAGAAATATGTTCAAGACTCAACACAAGGTATGTCAATGATAAGTTACACATACATATGCATGAACACCTACACACAGACACACACCTATGCATTTCCTTTTTGAAAAAAAAAACTTAAAATTCTGTACTTGCCTTAAAGTTCTCTCACACACATTAAACATGTCACACAGCTACTAGAGCAGAACCATAAAAGGCGATGTGTTGAAGGTGTGTGTGTGTGTGTTGTACTAGGTGTGCATACGTGTGTGTGTGTTTGAGAAACACCAACGATTGTTCTACCATTACAGCTGTAACTACAACTAAATGTCCTGATGCATACATTAGCAATCATGCCATGAACAATACAACATGTTTGAATGCAACCAAAAAAAACTGGGAGATGAGAGTCAGGGGAGAGAGGGAGAGAATGGAAGACATTTTTAAAAGAAACAAAAGAAAATGCCAACACTTGCAATCGGATACCTGCTTCTGCTACCACTTACACCTGTGCGTTATTGTTGTTGTTGCTTCTGCTGTTGTTAAATATGCAGACCCACATATTCTTAAACAAAAACCATTACACATTGCATTCTATTGTCATCCTCTCCGTCGTCTTCTTCTCTTCTTTTCTTTTTCTTCATTTTATCGAACTGTTGAGGCGAACATTGGAACATGTGAATGCATTTCGTTTACATTTACCACATAATGTAAGGCAACAACAACAACAACAACAACGACAATAACCAACAACAACAACCAACAATGAATGCAATGAAGTTTCCAAACATTCAGCAATTGAATCCAGACAATGGATCGATTGGAAGAAAATAAGGAGTTGATAGGTGAGGTTATTTAAAGTAACAAAAATCAAGGAATTAGAATTGAGGTCCTTTTTATAAGAGATTTTGAGGTGTTCTTTTGCCCACAGGAAGCCTTGATCGCAAACACCCTCAATTTAAGCCGCCTTAGGGGAATCCAACAACAGAAATTAGTTCCTCTTTGGTGATCCCCATATCTGCTATGGACAATAGAATGTCTTGTGATTTCCCAAAGGCAATAGATAACATCGAGGTCTTAATTAACCCTTAAAAAACTTCTAGGTCTTCTATGGTTTACAAAACACCACAAACTCTGCTGAGATCAATAGAGGACTTAAAGAGAACATCTCAAGTCCATCTATGGGCAAGAGCAGCATTGTAGGTGGTTAAGAGGGACCTGAGATATTCTCTATATATTTACAAAACCACCTTCCTATCTTAACAACAGAGACCAATATACGAAATTTGAGGATTCCAGCGTGACAGCCCATTATATTGTCTACAAGCATACAAAAGCATTTTGGAGAGATTTTTTCAGAAAAAAGTTATTCGTGATGGATGAAGCATTTTGGAGAGATTTTTTCAGAAAAAAGTTATTCGTGATGGAATTCAAGCGGGATAGTGTGATTTCTTTATATTTGGCTGGGAAAACAACAAGTGGCTATGGCTATCGTTAGAGCACTCCAGCATTTAAATGTGAATAAATCGTTTGTGTCTCGTACCATCGTTCGTTACCGTGATACTAATAGCGTAGCCCGACATATGTCAAGGAAGTGGACGGAAGAAAACAGCAACATCAGCAGAAATGGTTGGAAAAGTAAAGAAGCGACTTGATCGAAACCCGCGTCGCAGGGGCCGGAAAAATGGCTCGTGAGCTGAACATATCGCAATATATCATTCGGCAAATAGTGAAAAATGAGTTCGGGGTAAAGCCATTGAAATTCCAAAAAGTGCAAAAACTTACACCGCAACAGAAAGAAAATATACTTAAGAAAGCTAAAGAGTCGCTTTGCTTGGCTGAAAGTGGTGAACTGCCGAATTTGGTTTTCTCCGTCTCCGATTAGAAAACATTCGTTGTCCAGCGGTTTGTAAACAAACAAAATGATCGTGTTTAGTTGCCAAGGAGGACAGCTGAAAATGTGCACCTTCGGTGGCCACTAGAACTCAAGCCTCATGCCGGCCACGGAGATGGTGTGGGCCGCCATAACAGCCGATGGTCGCTCTCCGCTCGTATTAATCGACCGTGGCATCAGAATAAATGTCGAATATTATCGCGAAAATATTCTGGAGGATGTATTAAAGCCTTGGGCACGCAAACATTTTGGCCGCATTTGGCCACTTTGGACATTCCAAGAGGACTCAGCACCATCGCACTCAGCACGCGCTGCCACCCCAGAATGGTTACAAAATGAGATTCCTCGCTTCATTTCCAGCGCACAGTGGCCACCAAAATTTCCGGATACCAATCCGTTGGCCTATTGTGTCTGGAGTATTTTGGAAAGCAAGGTTGGCACTAAAAAATACCAAAGCGTCGATCACCTAAAGCTTCGTCGGAAATGGGCCAAAATACCGCAGAGCAACATTCGAGCAGAGTGTGACGGTTTCATTGGCCGTTTACAGACCATAATTCGTATCAAAGGTGACCAATTCGAACAAATCTAAACTTAATTTAAATTTTTATGTTATTTCCGACATTTTTGCTTTGCTGGTCTCTATAGACGAGCTGGCTGGCCAGCTGGTCTCTATAGACGAGCTGGTCTCTATAGAAGAGCTGGTCTCTATAGACGAGCTGCTGGTCTCTATAGACGAGCTGCTGGTCTCTATAGACGAGCTGCTGGTCTCTATAGACGAGCTGGCTTGCCAGTTGGTCTCTATGGACGAGCTGGTCTATATAGACGAGCTGGTCTCTATAGACGAGCTGCTGGTCTCTATAGACGAGCTGGTTGGCCAGCTGGTCTCTATAGACGAGCTGGCTTGCCAGCTGGTCTCTATAGACGAGCTGGTCTCTATAGACGAGCTGGTCTCTATAGACGAGCTGGTCTCTATAGACGAGCTGCTGGTCCCTATAGACGAGGTGCTGGTCTCTATAGACGAGCTGGCTTGCCAGTTGGTCTCTATGGACGAGCTGGTCTATATAGACGAGCTGCTGGTCTCTATAGACGAGCTGCTGGTCTCTATAGACGAGCTGCTGGTCTCTATAGACGAGCTGGCTTGCCAGTTGGTCTCTATGGACGAGCTGGTCTATATAGACGAGCTGGTCTCTATAGACGAGCTGGTTGGCCAGCTGGTCTCTATAGACGAGCTGGTCTCTATAGACGAGCTGCTGGTCCCTATAGACGAGGTGCTGGTCTCTATAGACGAGCTGGCTTGCCAGTTGGTCTCTATGGACGAGCTGGTCTATATAGACGAGCTGGTCTCTATAGACGAGCTGCTGGTCTCTATAGACGAGCTGCTGGTCTCTATAGACGAGCTGGTTGGCCAGCTGGTCTCTATAGACGAGCTGGTTGGCCAGCTGGTCTCTATAGACGAGCTGGTCTCTATAGACGAGCTGCTGGTCTCTATAGACGAGCTGCTGGTCTCTATAGACGAGCTGGCTTGCCAGTTGGTCTCTATGGACGAGCTGGTCTATATAGACGAGCTGGTCTCTATAGACGAGCTGGTTGGCCAGCTGGTCTCTATAGACGAGCTGCTGGTCTCTATAGACGAGCTGGTCTCTATAGACGAGCTGCTGGTCCCTATAGACGAGGTGCTGGTCTCTATAGATGAGCTGGCTTGCCAGTTGGTCTCTATGGACGAGCTGGTCTATATAGACGAGCTGGTCTCTATAGACGAGCTGCTGGTCTCTATAGACGAGCTGGTTGGCCAGCTGGTCTCTATAGACGAGCTGGTCTCTATAGACGAGCTGCTGGTCTCTATATACGAGCTGCTGGTCTCTATAGACGAGCTGGCTTGCCAGTTGGTCTCTATGGACGAGCTGGTCTATATAGACGAGCTGGTCTCTATAGACGAGCTGGTCTCTATAGACGAGCTGGTTGGCCAGCTGGTCTCTATAGACGAGCTGCTGGTCTCTATAGACGAGCTGGTTGGCCAGCTGGTCTCTATAGACGAGCTGGTCTCTATAGACGAGCTGGTCTCTATAGACGAGCTGCTGGTCTCTATAGACGAGCTGCTGGTCTCTATAGACGAGCTGCTGGTCCCTATAGAAGAGCTGCTGGTCTCTATAGACGAGCTGCTGGTCTCTATAGACGAGCTGGCTTGCCATCTGGTCTCTATGGACGAGCTGGTCTATATAGACAAGCTGGTCTCTATAGACGAGCTGGTCTCTATAGACGAGCTGGTCTCTATAGACAAGATAGCTGGCCAGCAGGTCTCTATAGACAAGATGGCTGGCCAGGAGGTCTCTATAGACTAGCTGGTCTCTATAGATGAGCTGGCTGACCAGCTGGTCTCTATAGACGAGCTGGCTGGCCAGCTGGTCTCTATAGACGAACTGGCTGACAAGCTGGTCTCTATAGATGAGCTGGCTGGCCAGCTGCTGGCCATGGACGAGCCATGGCTGGCCAGCTGGTCTCCATGGACGAGCTGGCTGGCCAGCTGGTCTCTATAGATGAGCTGGCTGACCAGCTGGTCTCTATAGATGAGCTGGCGGCAAGCTGTTGCCCTCTCTAGCGATATGGCTGATATGGTATAAAAGTAATATTTTTCGTTTCATTTAAAGATTTTTGGGGAAAAAACTTGAATTATTAATTTAATAACAAAATGTATTATTTTTTTATTCCCCAAAAATGTCTTGTCTTGTAAATTCTCTTTTC
The DNA here is from genome assembly GCF_030504385.1 of Musca domestica. Taxonomy (NCBI): domain Eukaryota; kingdom Metazoa; phylum Arthropoda; class Insecta; order Diptera; family Muscidae; genus Musca; species Musca domestica. Next base: position 6,808,564 of record NW_026712286.1, on the reverse strand, counting down.
CTGGAACTACAATTGTTGTCCTTTTTATTGTTACACATGTAAAAGATAATTTCAAAACATCGCCACATCCGAATGGCCAATAAAATATTATCGAAGAATATTTAAAGCGTCTGTCAGTGGCACAGCTTCTTTGTGTGGCTTGTCAATGTTAATTGTATATTCTTGTTATCTATGTGTATGTGTGTGTGAGTGTGTGAGTGATGGCTGTGCGCTATCAAGTCATAATAAATAAACATCAATTTATTTCGCATAAAACATGATATGTTGTTGTTGGTGTTGATGGCAATGATGGCAATGATGATGGCAAAAAGTTCTCCGTCAATATGAATTACTGAAAATAGAAATAAAATATTAAATTTCATTACGCCAAGTGATGAAGCGTCCTGTCCAAATAAATATCAACTGTGTGATGTCAGGATGTAATGTGTGCGTGTGTGTGTGTGTAAAAGACACAATATCATATTCTGACAAGAATTTTATTTGACAGGGCGGTTGGTTGGTTGCTTATTAAATTTCCCTGGTCTAGTTAAAAGTTTTTGTTTTTTTTCAGTTTGCTTTCGGCCATATCTCATAAATTATAAAATCTTTTTTTATTATTTTTTAAACATTTTTAAATTGTCTGTCGTTGAAAAAATAAAAAAATAAAAAACTATTTTGTCTAATTTTAAACTTTAACTTTGCCAAAAGTTCTAAAGTTTGTCCCCCTGTGTGTTTGTGTGTGATTTTCTGTCTGCCTTGATTTCGTCCTTTCGTCCTGGGCTAAGGAACTTTTTAAACGATTTTCATATCTCTGGCAAAAGTTGATCGTAGAGCAAATTCCCAAAATTTCGCCATTTACTTTTGTTGTTGCCAAAAAAAAAACTTTTTTCTCAACTACTCAAAAAAAGGAGAAAGTTTTCCATTTAAACAGCTGTTTGCTTTGGTAGGTATGTATGTGAGGACATTTGAATATGGTTAGGTAAATTTTGATTTATATGACATTAAATTTCAATTGGGATTTTTTAAGCTATTGGTCACAAGAAATATAATTTTAGAAAATATTTAAAAAAAAAATTTTCCAAAAATAAACATACAATTTTTATGCTCTCCAGGGAGCCTTTATAGGTGAACTAAAGACCAGGTAGTCTCTATATGAGAACTGTAGGCCAGGGAGTCTCTATAGACGATCTGGGCAGGCAGTCTTTATAGACGAGCTGGTGAGCCAGGGAGTCTTTATCGACGAGCATGTGGTCCAGGGAGTCTTTATAGACGAGCTGGTGGTCCGGGGAGCTTTTATAGACGAGTTGGCGAGCCAGAGAGTCTTTATAGACGAGCTGGAGGGCCAGGGAGTCTTTATAGACGAGCTGGAGGGCCAGGAAGTCTTTATAGACGAGCTGGAGGGCCAGCTGGTCTCTATAGACTAGCCGGAGGGCCAGCTGGTCTATATAGAGGAGCTGGCTGGCCATCTGGTCTCCATAGACGAGCTGGAGGGCCAGCTGGTCATTATAGACGAGCTGGTGGCCAGGGAGTCTGCAAAGACGAGCTGCAGGCCTGCTAGCCAGGGAGTCTTCATAGACGAGGTGAAGGCCAGGTGGTCTTTATAGAGGAGCTGGCTGGCCATCTGGTCTCCATAGACGAGCTGGAGGGCCAGCTGGTCTTTATAGATGAGCTGGAGGGCCAGCTGGTCTCTATAGAGGAGCTGGCTGGCCATCTGGTCTCTATAGAGGAGCTGGCTGGCCATCTGGTCTCTATAGAGGAGCTGGCTGGCCATCTGGTCTCCATAGACGAGCTGGAGGGCCAGCTGGTCTCTATAGACGAGCCGGAGGGCCAGCTGGTCTCTATAGACGAGCCGGAGGGCCAGCTGGTCTCTATAGACTAGCCGGAGGGCCAGCTGGTCTCTATAGAGGAGCTGGCTGGCCATCTGGTCTCCATAGACGAGCTGGAGGGCCAGCTGGTCTTTATAGACGAGCTGGTGGCCAGGGAGTCTGCAAAGACGAGCTGCTGGCCTGCTAGCCAGGGAGTCTTCGTAGACGAGGTGAAGGCCAGGTGGTCTTTATAGACGAGCTGAAGACTAACTGGTTTTTCTAGACGAGCTGGAGGGCCAGCTGGTCTCTATAGACGAGCCGGAGGGCCAGCTGGTCTCTATAGAGGAGCTGGCTGGCCATCTGGTCTCCATAAACGAGCTGGAGGGCCAGCTGGTCTTTATAGACGAGCTGGAGGGCCAGCTGGTCTCTATAGACGAGCCGGAGGGCCAGCTGGTCTCTATAGACGAGCCGGAGGGCCAGCTGGTCTCTATAGACGAGCCGGAGAGCCAGCTGGTCTCTATAGACGAGCCGGAGGGCCAGCTGCTCTCTATAGACTAGCCGGAGGGCCAGCTGGTCTCTATAGACTAGCCGGAGGGCCAGCTGGTCTCTATAGAGGAGCTGGCTGGCCATCTGGTCTCTATAGAAGAGCTGGAGGGCGAGCTGGTCTCCATAGACGAGCTGGAGGGCGAGCTGGTCTCTATAGACGAGCTGGAGGACAACTGGTCTGTATAGACGAGCTGGAGTTCCAGCTGGTCTCTATAGACGAGCTGGAGTTCCAGCTGGTCTCTATAGACGAGCTGGAGTTCCAGCTGGTCTCTATAGACGAGCTGGAGTTCCAGCTGGTCTCTATAGACGAGCTGGAGTTCCAGCTGGTCTCTATAGACGAGCTGGAGTTCCAGCTGGTCTCTATAGACGAGCTGGAGTTCCAGCTGGTCTCTATAGACGAGCTGGAGTTCCAGCTGGTCTTTATAGACGAGCTGGAGTTCCAGCTGGTCTTTATAGAATGTCTTGGCGTGCTTGTAAAATATTTAAAATAAGTGCATTTAAAGGTCGTGGAGTTCTTAAAAAGTATTTTTAAATACTCACATGTAACAGCCTTGAAGTCTTTCTTTAGTTTTTTTATTATTCCATTTTCAATTTTTTTCATTATTCAAACTTGAAATCAAATTGTCCTCCTTTAATATTTTGTCCCCGTTTGGAAATTGTGTCTTTGGTTCTATGCCATTTTTTTCATTGTTCGTTCCTTCATTCATTTCCAATCGATTCATTATTTTCACATCATTACCTCTGCAGTAACAAATCATCAATCACAGCTGTTGTCTAACCCTGTCCTCAACTGACTGCAGGCGACGGTTCGATGGATGCTTTGGTTGGTTGGCTGATGCCAAAACAGGTTGCAAGGCACACAAAAAACTGGAGCATCTATTGATACTGCCAGCAATAAATCAATTTAACAAATTATAAAATAAGTTTTTAATTGATTTCGCTTTAATGACACCCAAAGTCAATCTGTGTCCACGACGATTGAAACTCAAAACTAATTGGATTGAAATTGGAAAGCAGCAGCAAAAAATCAACCCAAAGCTTGATATAATTGAAGTTATTGTGCAGAATGGGAGGAACAAAAAAGGGGATTATTGTTTTTTGTTTAAGCGATTTCCAGTGAATTTAAAAGTCAATTAAATCTGGCCAGAATCAGGAATTATGGCTTATAAAGAAGGGGCGGCGCATGATTAATACAACAATCATACGCCCTGATGTATGTCGCATTAAATTGAAATTAGTTTCAAATTTTTAAAATTACAGGGTGACATGAAAGAACTACAAACAACTTCAGACTGCTGTCATTTCTAAGCCACTCGTCCGACAGCTGTTAAAATTATTCCAGCGACAGCTCATTATGTTATTTACAAGCGTACCAAAGCATTTTGGTGAGAATTTTCCAGAAAAAAAAAATTATTCGTGATGGAATTCAAGCGTCATACTGTGATTTCTTTATATTTGGCTGGAGAACCACAAGTGGCTATGGCTATCGTTAGAGCACACCAGCATTTAAATGTGAATAAATCTTTTGTGTCTCGTACAAACGCTCCTTACCGAGATACTGGAAGCGCAGCCAGACGTCAAGGAAGTGGACGGAAGAAAACGGCAACATCAGCAGAAATGGTTCGAAAAGTAAAGAAGCGACTTGATCGAAACCCGCGTCGCAGTGGCCAAAAAATGGCTCTTAAGCTGAATATATCGCAATATTCCATTCGGCAAATATTGAAAAATGAGCTCGGTGTAAGGCCATTGAAATTCCAAAAAGTGCAAGAACTTACACCGCTACAGAAAAAAATAGGCTCAGAAGAGCCAAAGAGCTGCTTCGCTTGGCCGAAAGTGGAGAACTGACGAACTTGGTTTCCATTCGGCAAATATTGAAAAATGAGCTCGGGGTAAAGCCATGGAATTGCCAAAAAATGCAAGAACTTACATCGCAACAGAAAGAAAATAGCCTAAAAAGAGCTTCCCTTGCTTCGCTTGGCCGAAAGTGGTTAGCTGCCAAATTTGGTTTCCATCCGGCAAATATTGAAAAATGAGCTCGGGGTAAAGCCATTGAAATTCCAAAAAGTGCAAGAACTTATACCGCAACAGAAAGAAAATAGACTCAAAAGAGCTTAAGAGTTGCTTCGCTTGGCCGAAAGTGGTGAACTGCCGAATTTGGTTTTGATTTTCTCTGATGAGGAAACATTCATTGTCCAGCAGTTTGTAAACAAACAAAATGATCGTGATCGTACTTGCCAAAGAGGTCAGCTGAAAATGGCACCTTCGTCAGATGAAAATGACCACAGAACTCAAGCGCCGGCCATGGTGATGGCGTGGGCCGCCATAACAGCCGATGGTCGCTCTCCGCTTGTATTAATCGACCGTGGCTTCGTGTCATCAGAATAAATGCCTAATATTATCGTGAAAATATTCTGGAGGGTGTATTAAAGCCTTGAGCAAGCAAATATTTGGCCGCAGATCTTGGACATTCCAATAGGACTAAGGACTCAGCACCATCGCACTCAGCACGCGCCACCCAAGAATGGTTACAAAATGAGGTTCCTCGCTTCATTTCCAGCGCACAATGGCCACCAAAATCTCCGGATACCAATCCGTTAGGCTATTGTACCGGGAGTATTTGGAAAGCAAGGTTGGCCCAAAAACATACCAAAGTGTCGATCACCTCAAGCAAGTGCTTCACCGGGAATGGGCCAAAATGCCACAGAGCAACATTCGGGCAGCCTTTGACGGTTTCATTGGCCGTTTGGAGGCCATAATTCGTGACAAAAGTGACCGATTCGAACAAATCAAAACTTATTCTAAAATTTGATGCTATTTCCGACATTTTTTGCTGTCATTCAATAAAATTTAAAAATTATGGGCCATGTAGATCCACGTTTTCATATAGCCCCCATATAACGGTACTTACCGATATTCGGTATTTTGATGATTTTAGCGACATTATTATCCGGAAATTTTTCAAATTTGGTATTTGAAGTTCGTAATGTATACTACATCTTATGACAGAAAATTGTCTGTGCGGGTCCACGTCTTCGTATAGCCCCCATATAACGGTACCTCCCAATATTCGGTATTTGGATGAAATATTATTATATTCGGTATTTGGAAATGTTTCGAATTTGGCATTTGAGATTTGTAATGGGAACTATAGTCTGTGACAGAAAATTGCCTGTGCAGATCCAGGTTTTCGTACAGGCCCCATATATCAGTACCTCCTTATATTCGGTATTTTGACGATTTTGGTTACAATACCCAGCGAAATTGTTTTAGATGTCGTATTTAAAGTTCGTAATGGATGCTACAGCCTGTGACAGAAAATTGTCTACGCTTGTCCAGGTCTTCGCAAAGATCCGATATAACGGTACCACCCTATACGATACGATATTTTGATGATTTTAGCTACATTATTATCCGGAAATTTTTCAAATTTGGTATTTGAAGTTCGTAATGTATACTACATCTTATGACAGAAAATTGTCTGTGCGGGTCCACGTCTTCGTATAGCCCCCATATAACGGTACCTCCCAATATTCGGTATTTGGATGATTTTAGCGTCATTATTCACCGGAATTGTTTTAAATTTGGTATTTGAAGTTCGTAATGAATACTACAGCATAAGGCAGAAATTTGTCGGTGCAGGTCCACGTCTTCGTATAACCCCCACATAAGAGTACCTCCCTATATTCGGTATTTTGATGATTTTAGAGACATTATTCACCGGAATTGTTTCAAATTTGGTATTTGAAGTTCGCAATGGATACTACAGCCTAAGACAGAAAATTATCTGTGCGGGTCCACGTCTTCGTATAGCTCCCATATAAAGGTACCTCCCAATATTCGGTATTTTGATGATTTTAGCGTTATTATTCACCGGAAATGTTTCAAATTTGGTATTTGAAGTTCGTAATGGGAACTATAGTCTGTGACAGAAAATTGCCTGTGCAGGTCCAGATTTTCGTGTAGGCCCCATATATCAGTACCCCCTTATATTCGGTACTTTGACGATTTTAGTTACAATACCCAGTGAAATTGTTTTAGATGTCGTATTTGAAGTTCGTAATGGATGCTACAGCCTGTGACAGAAAATTGTCTACGCTGATGCTGGTCTTCGCACAGCTCCGATATAACGGTAGCACCCTATACGATACGATATTTTGATGATTTTAGCTACATTATTCACCGTTTATTTCAAGTTTCGAATTTGAATATGGCAATGGCTTGTGACAAACAATGCCTATATAGGTTCACGTCGTATAGACGGCTATATTCGGTATTTAATTTTTTGAAAATGCGTTCCAAATGGGGGAGGGTATTCAAAGTTCGGCCCGGTCGAACTTACTGCTATTTAACTTGTTTTTGTATCTCACCAGGATTAAATTTAAATAAATTTAAAATTTTTAAATTTATGTCCTTCCCTGAATCCTAAGACCTTTGAAATTTATAATTAAGGCCCAGTTAATAAAAAAAATATTCTTTGGTATTTTTCCCATTCAAAATGCTCTCCTTTGGAATATTTGAACATAACCTTAACCATCAATTCCCCTGTGGAATCAATTATTTCGATGTCAATACCATGGCTGGCTGTCATTTGTATTCTATTTTCGTCTCCATAAATGAAAAGTGAAACGAAAAATTCCAAATAAATTCCATTGCTTTGGAGAATAATTTTCAGCCAAATACTGAACACAACAATGAGCAATGAAAAGAACTACCATCAACATAACCCCCACCACAAACAAATATCTTCCTCTCTCTCCCCTTCTCTCTCTCCCCGAAACAAAAAAAAAAACAAACCATTACGAATGAAAAACTTTTGAATGCTTTTCATCACCGAAACCGAAAATAATGGCCACACACACAGCTGCAAAAAAAATCTGCGAATTTTTTTTATATTCATATTCTTTCCTTCCTTTTTCAACATTCCCTGCCTCCCTCACCCTCTCCCACCTTCCTCTCTTCAGCCACAATATGATGGTATGCCCTGGCATTCATTTAGTATCTGAAACAATGATGCACTTCACCCCTCCCGGGCAACGATGCAACGAAGCTCCATCACCATCATCGGCATCAGCAGCAACATTTGAATGTGTCTGTGTGTGAGTGTGACGAAACGGAATTGTTTTATTATTCAAAACTCGTGGTGGGTTTATTGTTCACAACTAACAACAACAAAAAACACATTCTCTCTTTTTTAACAAAAAACCAAAAATTGTTTTCAGTTATGGGTATTTTGCTAACAAAAACGACAAAAGGACGAAAATAAAAAATGCCGAACAAAAAAAAAAACAAAAACTGAATTACAAAACGAAAGTCTCTCTCTCTCTCCGCAATAGTTGTTGTCCTTCTGATGTTATTAAAGCTATTTCAGGAAGAAAAAGCAAAAAACAACGACCAATGAAATTTTCCCGATATCCATGTGTAAAGGTAGGCCCTGGACAAATTGGATGAAAAATGTTCGATATATGAATTTTTATGGACTTAATGGGAAGAGACAAAAAAAGGGGGAAGGGGGAGAATTGCAATGGCTTTTATTTAAGTTCAGAACAAATAACTGTCACTGACAGGCTGCAAAGTAAAGCAGATTACTTTGAACGTCAATTTATTGAATTGTTTATATTTTTCGATAATTCTTTTTTCAAAGGATTCAAACAAAGGACATTTTTAGAGTATCAACTGATATGACTTTAAATATATTTTTAAAAAAAATTTGCAAGGACTAAAGTCTGCTTTAAAGTGGATTTAAAAAGAAAATATAAATGTGATATTTAAAAAATTTCTAGCAAGGATCTCGTGACCTTTAAATGTTAAGGACCCCAATACCTTTAAATGTTGTGTTTTTAATATAATTTTTTTAAGGATTTGGAGACCTTTTAATGTAGATTTTTTAAAAAAAAAATTTTACTACCAAAATTCTTTTAAAATTTGAAATTTTTTAAAATTTTTTTTAAGGACCAAAATCAGTTTGGATTTGAATAATTTTTTTCAAGGATTTTGACACTATTAATTTGGCTTCAAATTTATTATTTATAGACTACCGTGCATATTTTTCAAAATATCTTCAAGGGTTCCAATTCCTTAAGAATATGGGTTCTTAGGCACATATTCATAAGGATCTCAGACCTTTAATTTATTTTTTCAAGGACAACAATTTTTTTGAAAGCTTTACTTTTTTAAGGGCAATCATTTCATAGCCGCATATCCTTAAATCGTTGATTTTTTAACATATTTTTAAAAGACCTCAAGTTCGTTAAACTTGGATTTTTTCAAGGACTTCAGGACCATTAATATTTAATATATGATACATTTAAACATATATTTTTTCCCAAGGACTCCTAGACCTTGAAATGTTTATTTTTTAAATATATTTGTTTAAGGACCAAAATTATTTTGAAGGTGGATTTTTTTACTTCGATTTTTTTAAAGAATATCAAGCAGTTGATTTTTCAAAATCGAATTTTTCAAGGACATCAAGGCTTTTCAAAGACATCAAGTCTTTCAAACTTGGATTTTTTTAATTCCAATTTTTCAAGGACATCAAGGTTTTCAAACGTGGAGTTCTTAAATTCCAATTTTTCAAAGACATCAAGGCTTTCAAATGTAGATTATTTATAATCGAATTTTTCAAGGACATCAAGGCTTTCAAATGTGGATTTCTTAAATCAATTTTTTTCAAGGACATCAAGGCTTTCAAATGTAGATTTCTTAAATCGAATTTTTCAAGGACATCAAGGCTTTCAAACGTGGATTTTTTAAAATCGAATTTTTGGAGGACATCAATGCGTTCAAATATGGATTTCTTAAATTCGAAGTTTTCAAGGAAATCCATGGTTTTCAAACGTGGATTTTTTAAATTCTAATTTTTCAAGGAAATCTAGGCTGTCAAAAGTGGATTTCTAAAATTCGAATTTTTCAAGAAAATCCATGGTTTTCAAACGTGGATTTTTTAAATTCTAATTTTTCAAGGAAATCTAGGTTGTCAAACGTGGATTTTTTAAATTCAAAATTTTCAAGGACATCAAGGCTTTCAAATGTGGATTTTTTAAATTCGAATTTTTCAATGAAATCCAGGTTTTCAAACGTGGTTTTTCAAAATCGAATTTTTCAAGGAAATCCAGATTTTCAAACGTGGATTTTTTAAATTTGAATTTTTCAAGAAAATCCAGGCTTTTAAACGTGGATTTTTTAAATTCGAATTTTTCAAAAAAATCCAGGCTTTCAAACGTGGATTTTTTAAATTCGAATTTTTCAAGGAAATCCATGCTTTCAAACGTGGATTTCTTAAAATCGAATTTTTCAAGGAAATCCAAGCTTTCAAACGTGGATTTTTTAAAATCGAATTTTTCAAGGAAATCCAGGCTTTCAAACGTGGATTTTTTAAAATCGAATTTTTCAAGGAAATCCAGGCTTTCAAACGTGGATTTTTTAAATTCGAATTTTTCAAGGAAATCCAGGCTTTCAAACGTGGATTTTTTAAATTCGAATTTTTCAAGGAAATCCATGCTTTCAAACGTGGATTTTTTAAATTCGAATTTTTCAAGGAAATCCAGGTTTTCAAACGTGGATTTTTTAAATTCCAAATTTTCAAGGACAGCAAGACCTTCAAATGTGGATTTTTTAAATTCCAAATTTTCAAGGACAGCAAGACCTTCAAATGTGGATTTCTTAAATCGAATTTTTCAAGGACATCCAGGCGTGGATTTCTTAACTATGCGTTTGCAAGGACATCCAGGCTTTCAAAAGTGGATTTCTTAACTTCGCTTTTCAAGGACATTAATGCTTTCATAAAAACGTTAAACATAGAATTTAAATAAAAAATCACGGACCCCAAGGCTTTTAAACTTAAATTTAAAATAATATATTTTTAAGGATCAGGGTCGATTTTGCAAACCTCAATACCTTTCCAAGTGGATTTTTTTAATTAGACCTCAAACCATTAATCGTGGACATTCTTCAATATATTTTTCCAATACAACGTGATCATTAAACGTGTATTTTCGGAAGAGATATTCCGAAGAATCCAGGACATTAAAACTAGGTCTTAAAATATGGATCTTTTAAGAGAAGTTTCAAGGATTTCATGCTCGAGAGATTTTTAAGTTTTTAAAATCAAAAGCTAATGAATAACCATTTTTTTAATAAATTTCTGTAAGGACTTTGAGACCTTAAAACATGGATTTTTATCCATTCCATCCATCCATTTTTATTCGATAATTTTTAGATTTTAAGAAAAATTTTAAAAGACTTCAAGGCTGTTAATTGGGGATATTTAAAAATATTCTCAAATACTTCAGGGCCTCTATACATTGATGTTTAATATTTTTTTTTAGGTCTTCGAGGTCCATAACCATGAATTTCGTGTCAGAGTATTTTTGAATATTTTTTCCAAGAATTTCGAGGTTTATAAATGCATATTTTAAGAAAACAGTTTCAAGGACTTCGAAGTTCATAAAAGTGGACTCTTAAAATGGACTTTTCGCCTCAAAAAGTGGAATATAACTATTATTTTTTTCAAAGATTTTTGAAAATAGTTTTCAAGAATTCCGAAGTCTCTAAAAGTTGATTTTTAGAAAACGTTTTCAAGAATTATAGAGAATATTTTTCATTGACTTCCAGGTCTCTAAAAATGGATTTTTAATAGTGTTTCGCAAGGAATTTTGAGAATGTTTTCCAAGGACCTCAAGATTCAAAAGGTTGTTAAAAGAATTTTTGAATGACTTGAGACCTAAAAACATGATTTTTAAGAAATATTTTTATAAGGACATCGGGGCCTATAAACGTGTAGCTTTAACAATACATTTGTTAAGGATTCCAAAGCTTTCAAATATAGTTTTTCAATAATTTTTATTGGATATAAATGTCTATAAATGTGAATTTTTAAAATTTTAGGTCTTCAAGGTCTGGATTTTTGAAAATATTTTTGGATAGATTTTTTTTAATGACTATGAGGTTTTAAACGATGTTTTAATGCGATTTTTAAATTTAGATTTTTGAAAAAAAAAATATAATGACTCATGATTTCGAAGTCTAGATTTTTGAACAATTTTGTCAAGGACTTCAATGTATTTTCACCTAAATTTTTTATGCATATATTTTCAAGAACAACCCAAATTTCAATTTTTCTTCTAAATCTCTGTCACTTAAAAAAATGAAAAATTCCTGCTGTAATACCTTATCTCAGCAAAAAATGCAGCAGCATTTTTATCTCACATTTGCCAAGCCTTTTGAAATAGAGTAAATCCTTTAGTTTTTTTTTATTCCTGCAAATATCTTTTTTTTATGTTCCGCTCAGTGACGAAAAGCAATGGTAAAGCCATCGTGCCATAACTTCCATCCATATGGGACAATTTCGACAAATATTTTTATGTCATATTTTGTTTTGTCATTTTTTGTTGCTGCTGCTCTTGTTTTTTCTGGTTTCAAAGCTTTAGTTTTAAAAGTTTATCCTCTTCTGCACCAGCACTCATGAAAATGTTTTTGCAAAATTTCCAAGGGATATGTGTGGGGATCCTTTGCAATGAATAACAGGAAATGAAGGGTTTTTTGGGTTAGAAAAAAACCTAAAGTAAAATAAAAAATTTGAAGCCAACAAATAAATCTCACGTCATCACCGAGAGATAAATGTTTTCGCAGCCAAGGAGACTGGACCAAAGCAAAAGTAAAGGGACTTGTGGGCAAAAGGGAAAACAGAGACACGGAGAAGCCGAATGAATGATGACAATGATGTTGCTGTTGGTTTTGCCGTCTTTCCACAAAATAAACACACATTCATCCGTTGATATTTCTTATGCCATACTTTTGGGAAATTTCTAAAAAAAAAGATAGGAATAATCTCCGTATGTTATGACTGTAAAGCTCTGAGGGGAAGCTTGTAGAGGTCTGGTGAAAAATGTTGTAGCTGAAAATCTCTTTTTTTAATACCTCTTTCATTTGGTGTCTCTGTTTTGATGAAGATATCAGTCGATCTGGGTAAAGTCAGACAGGCAAATGGTTTGGAAGTGGTTTGGAAGGGATTCTTTTGGGAAATTTCGAGAAGTTTTTGAAAAAAAAAAAAAAAAAAACGTTCGTTCCAGGGTCGATATGTTCAATATCTGTAAATACTGAATATTTTTTCGGTGATAGTTTCCTACCGTTTACAACCTAATAATATGAGCTTCATTGAGATTAGGATAATGATTCTTACAGAACATAATTAGATAGCGTTTCTAAAAGGATCCGATAGCCTGCCTGAAATGATCTTTTGACACTGAAAAGGTAGATAGAAGGACCTTTTTGTTTTAAAAATCGAGTTGAAGGACTATTTTTAAAGGGGTATCTGAAGGGACCCGTTTTTATATTTTCAAGGGCTCCAAGACCTTTAAATCTGGTTTTGACAAAAAAAAATATTTTTAAGGACTTTTTTTTATTTTTACAGCATATTTTGTTTAGGACTCCAAGACAGTCAAAATTTTAAAAATCAATTTTTGAAAATTCCACGGCCATTGAATGTGGATTTTTGAGCATTTTTGTAATGACTGTAGGACCTTCAAATGGAGATATTTAAATCACATCTATTTAGGGGCCCCAAAACGTTTGAACTAGGATTTTTAAAAGGTATTTTTTACAAGGATACCTAATTGTTGAAAATATATGTAATCAAGTATTCCAAAATCTTTTAAGGTAGATTTTCAAACATTTTTAATTAGGACTCCAAAATAGTTAAACATGAATATATTAATTTTTTTAAGGTCCTTGACATTTTAAATTATATTTTTAAAGACCTATATGGTCCTCTAATGTGTTATATTAAAAAGGACCTCGAGGACATAAATTGGGCAAAAAACCCAAGGTCCCTTAACACAGATTTTCAATAATATTTTAAGAAAGACCTCGAGAACCGTAAAAGGGGATGTCTTACCAAAATTTCTTGAAGGACCTCGAAACCATGAAATGGGGATTTTTAAGATTTTTAAGGACCTCAAGGCACAGATTATTCAAAAATATTTTTTTCCACATTAACTTTTATTTTTTAGGAAAATTTGTCGTAGGACCTAGAGGACATAAATTGGAGAATAACTCCAAGGCCGTCCAACACAGACTTTCCAAGAGTATTTAAAAAGGACCTCGAGACCCAGAAAGGGGAATTTCTTAGGAAAATTACTTGAAGGACCTCGAGACCATAACATGGGGATTTTTATGGAAATATTTGCAAATATTTCCACAGAACCCCGAGGCTCATTAAATGTGTTTTTTTTTCAAAAATAGATAAAGAAAACATTTCTTTAAAGTCCTTGATCACCATAAATGCGGATTTTCTATGAAAGTGTTTTCAAGGATCTCATAGTTGAAGGATGTGGATTTTTTTAAGGGTGGATGAAGCAGGGCCATGTGGTCCTTAGGAACTTTTCTTTAAAGCCCATAAATGTGGAGTTTTTTATTAAAGTTTTTTTTTTTTAAGGATCTCATAAACGTTAAGCGTTGATTTTTAAGGAATATTACGTCCTCTAGGTCCACCAACTTCGTTTTTTTAGGTTTTTACTTCCATCAAGGATCTTAAAAGTGGATTTTTAACACTGCTTTTGAGTTCTTCAAGGGCTACAAATATAAATTTTCTAAAGAATTATTTTTCCAGGACTTTTAGGATTATAAACATGGTTTCTGAAGAACATGTAGTCGAGTAGTATTAGTGTAGATTTTCAAGAATGTTTTTGATTTGATTTTAAAATTAACTTGGACTTTTTTAAATATTTTTTCGAAGGCTTCAAACCATTATTGAAAAAAAAAAAAATCAAAATTTATTAAATTCTCTGACATGTGAATTTTAATAAATGTTTTTGTCAGGACTCCAAGGACACTTGAACTAAAATTATTCTTTTATATCCTGCTATTTTGTTAGTAAAATTTCAGTTGTAATGCTTTATCTCTTTTGTGAATAGAAAATGACCCTATAAATAGCCTCGAAGGACCATTTCTGTTTGGTCACACATTAGGATTACTTTTTTTTATATCCTTCGTTATTGTAAAGTATGCCTTAAAGAATAATTTTTATAAAGAAAATATTTTTGGGGAACAAATCCTTAAGCCGGGCCGATTTAGTCCATATAAATACAAATCATCCCAGACAAAAAACAAACCAAATTTGCCAAATTTCCAAGACATATACAAGTTGGCGCAAATTTAATCCTCCACTCAGAAAATTTTATGATTGGCCCATTATGTATTTCTTAATTAGGGCAAAAAAAAAACTTCGGAATGTCCCTCAAGTACATATGCCTTTACAAGGTGGCGCCAAAGAGAACTTCCGATGTTCATTGGCTGTAATTTAGACATTAGGGGTAAATTGTAAAATTTAAAGCATTTTCTGATAGCGGATTGACGAATGGTCATTTGGCAGATATCGCTAAATCGAGTTAGAATTTTATGCTGATCAAGAATGTTCCCTTGGTTAATTTCCCATCTGAGTAATTTTATATACCCTCTCTCCTCTTATGAAGGTGGGAATAACAATTGCGGAATTACTATAGTTTATTCAAAAATACACGGATGGCAAACATTTCTAGCTTGGGTAAGTACCCAAGTGTACTGGGTCGGACCCGGATCAGTATAACCAACATAGACAATCTGGGTATCATTTGAAAGCATACTTATCTAATAAGAGTTCACATGACGGCGTAAACTAAACAGGCTGTAAGATTGGACCCTATTTTTCTTAAAACCTTCAAAAAGTCGAAAAAAAAGCGTATAAAAAATATTTTCGGGTCCAAAAATGACATTTCCGGAATAAACAAAAAAACATCTAAATTTTAAAAAAATTGGACAGTTTTTACTTGCCACAATTTGTTTGCATTTTTATTGCACACAAAAAATTATCCTTACTCCTTGACGCAATCATAAATCTGTCCCAGAGAACCCCTAAAAAAGGGGGAACATAACATCATAATTTATACCACGAGATGAAGTCATAACTCAGCATTTAATTTCCCATGTCACCGAAAGGATGAAAGAAATAGTTGCCAAATAAATAGTTAATTTCCAGTGCGCACACACACATCTATACCCACACGCCAAACTCATACGCAAACACACACACTCCCATTAAGGAGTCACTTAAAAAGACAACAAAAATGATGACTAAATGTGGCGCATTTAAACTGGGAACATGTACTCGGGACACCTGCTGGGCTATTAAGACTTTTGTGTTGTGGTTGTTGTTGATGTAGTCTGTTAGCATTCCCACAAGTCTTTCAGACACACTTGGGTTGCAGGCCACATTCATACATACAGACATGCATATATACATGTATACACTTCCATAATTGTTGTGCGGCAAAACGCCGTCAAAGAGCATAATTAGTTGTATTTTTCATTCAACAACTCTCCCGTCACCTCTTCCAGTCTCTCCCAACTCATTTCCTCCTTTCTCTTAGTGCCATGCCTTTGTGGCTCCCTTTTAACTCTCTCTTTCCCTCTGTGTGAGAGTGTGTGTCTCTGTGTCACACAGAAATGGAACAGATTTTGCGGCAACTGTCTAGGGTTTAACACACTTTGCTTTCTTGTTTTTTTTTTGGCTTTGATAAATGAAGCTCCATTTTCCTATTTTTGCACCATCCAAAAATGGCAGAGAGATAATTAAGTTATGAAAATTACAAATAAAAAAGCTACAAAATCCAATTTTACTTTATTTACAATTGCCATATCGGAGTAGAAAATATTTCATTTTTGTATGTTTTTTTTTTTATTCATTCTCAATTGCCTCTTGACCGAAATTTACCATGTTTATGTACGTGTGTGTGTATGTACATGTATCTGCTTTAATCTCCTTAACTCGTGTCTGTATATACATATGTGTGAGCAAGTGTGTGTGTGTGTGTGTGTGCCGAAGTGTTGCGAATTATTGCTGTTTGGCTTAAATTGACACGCATCAAGTGATTTGTATCGAAATAGAGCTGTATTAAATAAATAATCAATATGTCTGTATTTAATGACTATTGCAAATAAAATTACAGTTGTTGTTGATTTTTTCTACATTTTATTGGCAACGAGGGGTCACAAGGGAAGTTCGCAAAAAAAAAATATAAAACAGATGTTATTTGAAATAATTTAAAGATTTTCAAAGAATTTTTCTCAAAGACCAACTGCCCAAGAAACGTGAATTTTTAAAGAATTTTTCTCAAGGACCTCAAACGTGGATTTTTTAAAGAATTTTTCTCAAGGACCTCAATCGTGGATTTTTTAAAGAATTTTTCTCAAGGACCTCAAACGTGGATTTTTTAAAGAATTTTTCTCAAGGACCTCAAACGTGGATTTTTTAAAGAATTTTTCTCAAGGACCTCAAACGTGGATTTTTTAAAGAATTTTTCTCAAGGACCTCAAACGTGGATTTTTTAAAGAATTTTTCTCAAGGACCAACGACCCAAGAAACGTAGATTTTTAAAGACTTTTCCTCAGGCACCAAGAAAAGTGTATTTTTAATAGAATTTTTTCTCAAGGACCTCAAACGTGAATTTTTTAAAGAATTTTTCTCAAGGTCCTCAAACATGGATTTTTTAAAGAATTTTTTTCAAGGACCCAAACCCACAGAAACTTGGATTTTTTAAAGAATTTTTCTCAAAGACCTCAAACGTGGATTTTTTAAAGAATTTTTCTCAAGGACTTAGAACCAAAGAAACGTGGATTTTTTAAAGAATTTTTCTCAAGGACTTAGGACCAAAGAAACGTGGATTTTTTAAAGAATTTTTCTCAAGGACTTAGAACCAAAGAAACGTGGATTTTTAAAGATTTTTCTCAAGGACTTAGAACCAAAGAAACGTGGATTTTTTTAAAGAATTTTTCTCAAGGACTTAGAACCAAAGAAACGTGGATTTTTTTAAAGAATTTTTCTCAAGGACTTAGAACCAAAGAAACGTGGATTTTTTAAAGAATTTTTCTCAAGGACTTAGAACCAAAGAAACGTGGATTTTTTTAAAGAATTTTTCTCAAGGACTTAGAACCAAAGAAACGTGGATTTTTTTAAAGAATTTTTCTCAAGGACTTAGAACCAAAGAAACGTGGATTTTTTTAAAGAATTTTTCTCAAGGACCTAAAACGTGGATTTTTTTAAAGAAATTTTCTCAAGGACCTAAAACGTGGATTTTTTGAAAGAATTTTTCTCAAGGACCGCAAACTTGGATTTTTTAAAGGATTTTTCTCAAGGACCCAGACCCAAAAAAATGTGGATTTGTTAAAGAATTTTTCTCAAGGACCAACTGCCCAAGAAACGTGGATTTTTTTAAAGAATGTTTCTCAAGAACCCAAGGCTTTTAAACATCCCCTCGCATTGCCACCAGTTATATTTTTTCTACACAAAAATGCAATTGAAATGAATAGAACAAAAAATTCAGATAAATATACATAAATCACAGCCATAATCACTTGTGAATGGTCGTTTTTATCTACAAAAATATCAACATTCAAGTGGTAAGTTTTTATGATACTTACCCTGTTTTTTTTTTGTATGAAGATATATATAATGAAAATATATCAAATATGTTGGGCCGAAAGTAGTTACTAGAGAAAAAAAAGAATTTTTATTCTTGAAAAAAAAAAAAAAAAGAGATAACAATGAGCCTTGGGTTATTTGGTACTTTTCGTACAAACCACCTCCATATTTCAATTCCAGTTAACGACAGAGACCTCAAAATCATATTTCAGGATTCCAGCCTTATTCCTTTACCCAATACCCAATTTTGAACCATTTAGCATTTTTCGAATAATTATGGTACATTTTTCTAAAACCATCTACACATCGTAACCACAGATACCAACAGTGACATCTATAACGAATTTCTGGATTTCTGCTCTATTTCTTCTCCAATAACAATTTTGGTACCATTTGGGACTTTTCGAACAATTAAAGTAAATATTTCTAAAACCATGTCCATATCTCAATTCCTGATACCAACAGAGACCCCAATATCAAATTTGAGGATTCCAGCCTTATCCCTTCACCCAATACACAATTTAGTACCATTTAGAATTTTTCGTCCACTTTTAGTACACATTTCCAAAACAACCTTCATATCTCAATTCCAGATACCAACAGAAAGCTCAATATCAAATTTCAGGATTTCTGCTGTAACTCTTCAGCCATACAAAATTTGGTAGCATTTAGTACTTTTCATAGAAATATAAGACACACTTCAAAACAACCTCCATATATCCAGGCTACACATGACAAGCGGCCCTTAAACCACATTTCAGATTTCATGCACCATTTCTTAACGAAAATACCAAATTGTACCAAATATAGAACTATTTATTACTTTTCGTGCACTTGTAGTACATATTTCCAAAACCACCTCTTTATCACAAACTGCCACCAACAGGGACCATAAGGCAAATTCAAGCTTTATCTGTTCACTCCAAACTCAACTGTTCCAAATTTAGTACCATTTAGTACAGTTCTCAAATTTAGTACACATTTCCAAAACCACCTTCATATATCAACCTAACTTCCCAACCTTGATTCCCATACAAAATTTCATGCTTTTAACTCTATCCGTTTAAATAGTATCAAATGGTACCATTTTAGAAGTTTAGTACCATTTGAAAACTTTTCTTAACCTTAAAGTTCGAATTTCAAAAAACCTTCTTCTTCATTCTAAATTCTTGCTAATTCCGTTTGTCCAACACAAAGTATTAAATTTTTGTACATTTTGGGACTATTCGTCCCTTTTAGTACGATTTTCAAAAAACTGCAAAGTTTCTGGATTCTAGCTTCAGTCGAGATTCTAGCTTCTGTTTCTCCCAAAGTCAGTTAGTCAGTTATCGGACCGAATATCTGAATCTATTGTAGCTGCCTCTTGTGTAACATTAATTCCTACCACAAATGTCGACTGGAAACTGTTGTTATACAGACGGCTCAGTGCTAGGGGAGAGAGCGGGACTGGGACTTTTTACTGAAGAACCAAATACCGAAATCTCTTTCGCTTGCCCGAGGTCCGGGCATTTGCAGAGTGTCTGAAGTGGCTTAATGCTAACACGAGACCGGGTACCGTTAACGTCCTCTCTCGCCAAAACAGGCTAGAGCGCACAACAGGCCTATACTGGCTTAAGTGTATGCCCAACAGGGCATGCGGCGAATTTGTTTCGACCCTCTTTTCAACCTAACATAACCTATTTCATATATATAGAATAAAATTTATGGGTAGCCCTACTAAACATACACAGTGGTGTAGGATATCATATAGTCGGCCCCGCCCGACTTTTGGTCTGTCTTTACTGGTTTTATGTATGATTTACCCTGAAAATATTCTATACCAACCAGTTTTGAAAAATGGACCACTTTATTCAAAGTCTGCTTTGGAGAAAATGAGGGCGGTGATATTTGAGAATTTTCAAGAATATTTTCAAGAGCTTATCTTAGAAATACTCCAGGATTGTTATGAACTTTTTCGAGAAGCATGAGGGCTCCCATTTTTATACCCTACACCACAAGGTGGTCAGGGTATTATGTCTTTGTGCATTTGTTTGTAACATGCAAAAGGAAACGAGATAGATCCATAGTTCCTTTTGATGATCTGCATAGAATCACATTCTGAATCGATTTATGCATGTCCGTCTGTAAGTCCGCCTGTCTGTCCATGTATTTTTGTAAACAAAGTACAGTTCGCATTTATTGCCCTATCCAGATGAAAATTTGCACAAATCATTTGTTTGGCCCAAGGAAGAACCCTATTGAAATTGGAGATAATCGGTCAAAATTTAGATATAGCTCCCATATAAATCTTCGTCCGATTTGCCTTTTATTGTGCACTAAACGTGTAATATCAGTCCGAATAGTATGGAATTTTGCACGCACGATCAGATTGGACCTCAAAATAAGTATGCCAAATTTCGAAATCGGTTCAGATATAGCTATAGCTGCCATATATATTGTTTATCCGATTTGTTATTTTTGTCCTCCGCAGACGTAATATGCACTCTATAACAACAATATTTTGGGAAATATATCAAATACAACTCAGAAATAAGTTTGCTAAATTTTATCGAGATCGGTTCAGATTTGGATATAGCTCCCATATATAACTTCGTCCGATTTACCTTTCATTGTGCACCAAACGTCTAATATTTGTCCAAATGGGATGGAATTTGGCACTTACGATCGAATTGAGTCTAGAAGCTAGTATGTCAAATTTGGTGAAGATCGGTTCAGATATAGCTATAGCTCCCATATATACTCTTCATCCGATTTGTTATATTTGTTACCCACAGCTGTAACGTAACGACGATATTCAGGGAAAAATATCTTATCCAGCTCAGAAATATATTTGCCAAATTTTATCGAGATCGGTTCAGATTTGGATATAGCTCCCATATATATCTTTATCTGATTTCAAGTTAACTGTACACCAACGGGGTAATACAAGTCCGAATTTAAAAGATACAAATGCTTCGGCATATTCAGTCCTTTGAACTTTAAGTTATAATCATTGCGTGTATGAACTTTTAATTGTTATGCGGCCCCGCCCGACTTTAAGACTTTCTTTACTGATTTTTATTTATTTTGTTTTTTTTTTTTTTTTTTTTTTTGATAAATTTTACAAAATAGTCTTTTTGAAACCACTGTAGGGTCGTTACGAGTTCCTCCAATTAAAATAAAATTAATGCTGAAATAACTCACCTTTTTGTCTCTCTCTGCTTCCATTTTCAATACTTCCCATGTGTTCCTTACCAAAATTGAAAAAAAAAAAAAAAACTCATCGAGAATATGTTTTCATTAAAAATTGTCACATACGTTGTTTTATTTATTTATAATATTGTTTTTTTATTTCCATGTTTTTTTATAGTTTTTTAATTCCCTTGAATTATAATAAGAGTTATGTATATCCATTTTATCTGTGTGGGGGTGGCGATATAAGGGGGATTGGGGGTATGAAAGGGGGGAGGCATCAACTGATAATTTATAAAGTTTTTAAAACACACATTTAAATGTACCTCCCGGTTTATGTCTTTATTTATATACTCTGCTCTCTTTTTTTTTGCTCACTTCAGGGTAATGGGTTTTGTGGCTGAGAGTTGGTGTGTGTGTGTGTCAGGATTCCAATATTTTTTTCTATTGTTTTTTTTATTCGGTTGTTATTTGTTTTTTTTTTTCATTCTTTTGTTATATGAATACATAAATATGTTTTATTTGCTTTTGTTTTTTTTCGAGTTTACTTATTGTTTTATAACTATTAAAAATGCCATACATACATATATAAGTTGGGTGTGTGTGTGTTTGAGTGTGTTTTTGTGTTCGTTTATTATACATACAAACAAGAAAACATTTTGCATTTGTAAATATTTGCATTTTTTTAATTTTAAAATAGAAATTTAAATAATTTGTTTTTTTTTTTCTTCAGCTGGGGTCAGAAAATAATAGGGTTACAGTGATAATAATAATAATTTATTGTATGGGAGAAATTAGTGATAGAAAAAGAGTTTAAGGGGGAGTGAGAAAAAGAAAAAGAGAGGAAATTTCCAATTTTTTTAAAGTACTTGGAAATTATTTTTATTTATCTATTGTTGGGAAAATGGGTTCAATATTCATGAGGGAAAAAAATTGAATTTATTTTTGCTGCGGGTTAATCTCGCCCAGCTATAAATTATGAGAAAAAAACGCTCAATATTTATTTAAAAATTGATATTCATAACTGAAACCACTCAGAACAACCACATTTTCGAGGAGCCTGAAAAAATGTAATTTCGGTGCGAAAAACTTGGGTGAGTGTATAAATAATTCCGATTTTGTCCAAGGATATTTTTGAGGTTATGGGGTGACATTTGTTTCCAGTCACCAAACGTAAGGCGTTATATCTCGGCTTGCAGCTATAGTGGTGCGATTTTTAAATATATTTTTTTAGTTGCAACTATTGAAGGACTTTGATCTCATATATATCTCATATTTTCTTACTCTGACACTTAACCTTGAAAGTTCTCTTCGATTTTATACCCTCCACCATAGTATGGAGGGTATAATAAGTTTCTCATTCCGTCTGTAAAACCTCGAAATATACATTCAAGACCCCACAAAGTATATATATTCTTAATTAGCATAAAATTCAATGTCGATTTAGCGTTTTCTATGTTGATGTCCGTCCACCTATCCGTCTGTCCGTCTATCCGTCTGTGGAAATCACTCTAGCTTCCGAACGAATTGAAGTAGGTAAATAAAAGTTTTAGTCAAATGTATATTATATCTGCAGGAATTTTGGTATTGAAAATGGGCCATGTAGCTCCACGTTTTGGTATAGCCCCCATATAACGGTACCTCCCGATATTCGGTATTTTGATGATTTTAGCGACAATATTCATCGGAATTACTTCAAATTTGGTATTTGAAGTTCGAAATGGATACTACGGCCTAAGACAGAAAATTGTCTGTGCAGGTCCACGTCTTCGTATAGCCCCCATATAACGATACCTCCCGATATTCGGTACTTTGTTGATTTTAGCGACATTATTCACCGGAATTCTTTCAAATTTGGTATTAGGTGTTCGTAATGGATGCTACAGCCTATGGCAGGAGATTGTCTGTGCAGGTCCACGTTTTATAGCCCCCATTGTGCCTCCCTAAATTCGGAATTTTGATGATTTTAGCTACATTATAAACAGATTTTTTTTTGAGGTTTCGCATTTGAATATTGTAATAGCTTGTGACAAAAGTTGCCTATGCAGGTCCACATCGTCGTATAGACCCCTATTTTTAAGATTTTAACACTTACAGATTTTTAGTTGTTATTTCTGGAGAGGAGCAATAAATACATAAAGAGGCGATTTTTGAGCATTAAAATATTCTGTAGAAATTTTAAACGGTAAAATTTTGGAGGGAGGGGATGCCCTTGAAGAAACGAATTCAGTATCCGATCTTTTTGTTGCTGTTTTTTATCCCCTTTTTTTTGGATTTTTTGCCATAGATAAAATACCAATTTTTCCTAACGGATTATTTGGATATTGGATCATACCCAGCCCATCTTTGCAGATTCATCTGAGGTGTATTTAAGCTAAATTTTGGAGGAAAATTGGGACAAATATTCGTGAAATTTTAAGAATTTAAGGGATATCAAGAAAATAAATTGACAATGGAAAGGGCCGAAAATTGGGGAATTTCAAAGGATGGCAGAACAACTCGAGGGCTTAAGGACCACGATTGGGGATTTTCGAAGAATGACAGAAAAAGTTGCGGATTTTAGAAGGCTTAGAAAAATTATGGTGAATTTATGTCGGAACAAATTTCGAGACAATTACTCCTGGATATTCAAGGCCTGAGGATTTTCCTAGGAAAAATTTATGGTTAAAAGAAATTTCCCCAGATCTGCGATTGAGGGGAGTGATAGTGTTGGATTTTCGAATGAAGGTGTATTTTCGACAGATGGAAAAAACTTTTTTATATTTGCGAGACAAGGGAAAAATCCTCCGAATAATGCAAGAAATATCCTTGGGTTTTCCAGAGGTAAGGGAAAATGCTATTGAATCCTTGGGATGGGACAAATACGGCATATATACTCGTAGATTTTCAAAAGATGATAGAAGTATTTGTAGATGTTTAAGGCCTGGAAAAAATATTGGTTGAATTTGGTGAGATACGGGAAATACTTGTCAATTTTCAAAGAATGGCGGAAATAACTTTTGCCTTTCAAGAGGTATTAGGAGTACTCTTGGATTTTCGAAGAGTTTGGGAAATAATCTTGGTTTGGTTTGGGGATAGGAGAGGATGCACGGGGATTTTCGATAGACTAGACAGGAAGAATAGGATAAGGGAATGGATAAATATTTGACGAATTTTTGAGAGTAGGACTTTCAAGAAAATCTTTTAGAATTTCATTAATAATCGAGGATCTTCGAGGTTAGATAGAATCATGAATGGGAAATATGTCCGAGTATTTGTGGAAGACTGAAGAACAGACCATGTATTTTTGAAGGGTGAAAGAAATGGTTGTAAGTCTTGCAGATTTTCAAAGGATGGAAAAAAACACTTGTATTTTCTAAAAAAAATACTAAGGACATATTTAAGAAATTGTGGAAAAAATACTCTTGAATTTCTAAGGACATCCTTCAGAAGCCAGGGCATTGTCAAAAATAACTTAAAATATTCACGAAGAGAAAATCTTTGAGAATTTTTGAAGGATTTGACTAGATTTTGCCAAAAACTCGATTTTCAAGGATATTTTATGGAACTGAAGGATATTTATTGACCGCTTTCAAACGTTTTTATATAGTTTTTAAAAACCTCAACAATTTTACGATGTCCTTGAGAAATTCGAAAATCTTCAAGGATATATTTGAGAAGCAGATGAAATGTCAAAACATTAGGAAATTTTTATAGATTTGGATTTTCAAGAATATATTTCAGAGTAGGAATACTCCAGCATTTTTAAGGACATCTTTGAGAACCATGGAGTTCTCAAGGATATCTTAAAATACATTTTTATGGATAAATCCAAGAGCATTTAAAGGATTTAACTAGATTTTTCCAGGATATCCCTGAAAAGAAACGTTGTGGAAACTCCCTGAGAATTTGAGATTGTTGTAGTTTGTTTTTAGGCAGCATATTTAGAGACAGGTTTGATGAGACGTTCCTACGATATCTTGAAGAAATTCCTTGAGAATTTTTTTAGGGATAAGTGTCAGACAATTGTAAGGATTTGTAAGGTATCTCATAGGTATCTTTAGGAAACTTTTGTATTTCTAGGAACTTTTTGAAAATCTTGAGGATTACTCAGTAATGGCCTGATAGGCACAGGATCATCAATTGTAATCTGTGAGAAATTGTTAAATATTGTTGTGGATTTTCCAGGATATTTTTGAACAGATTAGAGCATTTAAAAATATCCTTGGGAAGCACTTGCTATTGTCAAGGATATATTTGACTTTAATTACCTCTGACAAAAACTGAAATAAGAATTTGAGTGGGTCTTTAACGATATCTGTGGGAAATTTCATGATTTCCAAGGATATTTCTCTCTCGAATTTTCGAGTATGTCTTTAAGAGTCTCCACGATATTCAAGAATATCATTGAGAAGACCTTGGATTTTTAAGAGTATTTTCTGATGAAAAAAATCTAAAAAAATCTTCAATATTTAAGAATATTTTGGGAAATTTTAAGAATTTGAGTGGATTTTTAAGGAAATACTTGAAAAGCTCGATTTTTTTAAATTAAATTTTAAAGAAATTTAAAATTTAATTAAAATTGAGTCACTTTTAACGATAGCTTTGAAAAATTCATTAGTTTTTTCGGGGAGTCTATGAGAAGTAGGCGATTGCCTGTCATATCTTTGGGAAACTCTTGGTTTTTTGAAGAATATTTCCGAGAAATTCGAGGATGCCTTGAATTTAACTTCAAAAACTCAAATATGGAAAGAAAATCCGTTAAGGTTTATTATATCATTTATTTGATGAAGATTTTGAAGAATTATATAATTCTTGGAATTTTCATTTATACAAATCTTTTTTTTAACATTAACTAGAAAAAATTCTGAACCCATGTATATAAAAATCACAAAAAAGTTAATATTTTTTTTTGAAAATTCCCTCTCTTTTTTTCAAAAAAAAAAAAAAAATAAATAAATAAATAATAAATAATTATAATAAATATTTTAATTTAAGGAAGGAAAAATAATAAATTTTATATTCACTGAAAATTTTAATAATTTTTTTCCTTTAATTTATAATTTTGAAAATCACAGATTTCGAATGATTTTTTTTTTTAGTTTTTTACCATTTTTTTTTTCAAATAAAAATTCTCAATAATACCAATAACTCTTAGCATTCTCTTTAGAGACGATTTACTCTCATCTATTTGATTTGTATTCAAATTTCAATACTCATTTTTCATATCAAAGACTTAAGACTAAACATTTTGCTTGCGCTTACTTCATGCATTACCATGTAATGCATTAAATACATGTGTGGGGGGTAATCAAAAGGGTTATACGATTACCAATACCTTTCAACTCTGTGCTTCTTCTTCTTCTTCTTCTTTCGTTCGCTATCTAGAAATTAAATTTCAATATCTCTAATTGTTGACCAACTTCACTTCGAGTCATTGTTGATTTTTGGGTTTGATTATTTGTTTCCGTTGCTCCATACCAGGCTCCCTGCTACCATCCATGGCAGGGCCTTGAGAGAAACAGCCGCTGATTTTGGCTGATTTTCTTGATGTCCCTTCAACCTGGGTCTCATTTTCCTGCTGCGCTTCGTAATGCCAGAAATCGGCATAACGGGTCTTACGCACCACTGCCTGGGCCTGGGGTCACGATGCCATATAGGCACACTGACTCTTGGGCTGGGGTTCAGTCTGTTCAATGGGTTGTATGGCTGCCCGTTTCCAATAGTCGCGCACATTCTCCACCGTCTCCATGATGCGTAGGAAATTCTTACCCGCCAACATGGCAATGTCCTCCTCACTCCAGTTGGGATCCTCCAGGAGGGTGGCCAGCAAATCGGGATATTTGGAGACATCTTCCAGGCCAATGGGGGGCAGTTCAATGCCATCGTACCCGGCGCCCAGACCAATGTGTTGTATGCCAGCAATGGTCCTGATATATTTGATGTGGTCCACCACATCCTTGAGCCGGGACTGGCGGCCACAGGCCACATCCTCGAATCAAAACTCACCATTACCAGTCCACCATTTTCAGCCACCAGGCGTAGAATATCATCTGGGACATTCCTCGTGGAGTTACACAACTGTCTGGCGCCCGAATGGGAAAAAATCACTGGAGCCCTGGTGGCGGACAGCACATCCCTGGCGGTGTTATCCGAGCTATAGGACAAATCAATCATCATGCCCAGCCGATTCATTTCTCGAATTATGGCCTTGCCAAATTGCGACAGCCCTGCATCAATGGCCGTTGAGCTGGAGCCGGCCCAGGACACGTCGCATTTATGGGTTAAACTCAAATAGCGGGCACCCAAGGAGTAAAAGGACCTCAGTACCCCCAGCGAAGAGCCAATTGCATGACCACCCTCAATGCCAATCAGTGATGAGATTAAGCCCTGCCTCTGGGCCATTTGAATGTCCTTCGACGACTGCACCAACACCGTGTCCTGGTGATACATGTCTGTCAGGCGCCTGATTATGTCGATTTGTTCCAGCGCCAATTGGACAGCATCCAAGCCCTGGGCTTCGCATGGCACATAGGCTGACCTGTAATGAGAGAGCGGGAGGGGGAAGAAAGTACAAATGTTGGGTCATTAGTTGCAGTTGTTGTTTGAATTTCGGAAGGCAAACAAAAAAGCAGACGAATAATGCCAATAAATGCAAATTTGTCTTTGGCCATTTGTGTAAAGAGAGAGGAGAGAGGGGGAGAGAGAGGGGAGATCTTTTTCCTTCAGCTATTGTGGCATCCTCCACCCGGCTTCCACATTACAAAACTAGAAATTATTGCAAACACTTTTGCTCCAGTTTGATTAAATTGGCATTAGTTTCGTGTCATAAATATTTATGTACAAATCTAAGGACATTATTGTTGTTGTTGTGCTGTTTTTGTATTTCTTGTATTAGGCTTTGAATTTTCTTGGCCATGGAAACAAAAAACGAGGATGGGTTGGGAATGAAAGACATTATTTGTGGAATTATAAGGGAAGGTTAAAATGATTTTCTGTGCCATATTAAAAACCCATCGGGATGTAGATTCCAGAATTATCCACATGTCCTTTCAGGATGTGACTGGGATTTTTTAAATATATATTCTTTAGACTCTTAAGAACATGTTAGGAATTTCAAATGGATTTCAAGGATCTCCAACAAGTAAATTTTAGGATTTCAATGGATTTTCAAAGGATTTTAAGGATATCCAAAAGGGAATTTTTTAGATACCTCGGGATATTTTTTTAAGATTTTAAAGGGGCTTTTGGGGGATATCTTTGAAGGACACCGGCATTTTAAAAATATGTATTTGATAACTAATGGGGTTCAAGAATATTCCGAATACAAATTTTAACATTTTCAGAGACATCTTTAGAATCTCGGAATTTCTCAAAGTGTCTTGAAGACGATTTTCTGAGTTTCAGGGATATCCTAGAGGAATTCGAGGATTTTTTTAGGATATCCCAAGGCTCAAGGATATTTTTCTAATTTTTTTAAGACTTTCCTTTTTTTAAAGATTAGTGGATTTAAGTTACATCCTCAGGAAGCTTGAGAAATTTGAAGAATATATTTGAGAAACTTTTAGATTTATAAAGGATATCTTTGCGAAATGTTGATGGTTTGAGGGGCTTTTCGAAGATATCTTGGAGAGACACTTCTGTGTTTTGAAGGACATATTTCAAAAATTCGAAGAGACACTTGTGTTTAAATATTTGAGAAATTCAAAGATTTTAAGTGAGGCTCTGTAAAACTTTAATCAATGAAATCCATATCAAAATCGTAGATTTTCAAGGGTATCTTTGAGAATTGTGTAAAGATTTAGAAGGATTTTCAAGGATATCATTGAGAAAATCGGGGTTTCTCAAGGAAGTCTTTGAGAAACTTTAAATGATTTGAAGGTCTTTTCGAGGATTTTTTTCGAGAGATACCTGTATTTTAACAATTTCCAGATTCTTAAGGACATCTTAGGGAATCCCCGGCGATTTTCAAGGACATTGTTAGGAATTCGTATATTTTTCAGCATGTCTTCGGAACTTTTAAAGATTTAAATTAATTTCAAAGATATCCCTGGAAAAATCTCATGGGTTTAAGACAAGCTCTGCAATGATATCTTAGAGAATCATGGCCATTTTGAGCGACAAACCTATGAAATCTGAAAATTTTCAAGGACTCCTTCGGGAAATTATCAAGGATTTTTAAGGACATGAGAAAATGTGGGACTTTTTATGACATCCCTACGAAATTTTCAAGGGATGTGTTTAGGAAACTTTTCGATTTTTAATGATTGTTTATGAAAAACTCGGGTATTTTCAAGGATACCCCAGAGGAACTCGAGAATTTTCTAGAATATCTTGTTGACACTTTTCAGGATATGAGTGAATTTCGAGGATTTTCAGAGATAGCTTCGAGAACTTTTGAAAAATTTGAATTGATTTTCAAGGATATATTTGAATATTTTTTGAGAAATTAATTTGAGTTTCGAGAATTTCTTTAAGGAGGTATTTTTCGGAGACCACCGCCTTTTAGGACACTTTTGAGAAAGTTATAGGCCTTCAAGGATATCCGGTTTTCATGAATTGAAGTTTTCATGAATTTGAATAAATTCCCAAGAATTACTTTGAGAAATTCAAGAATTTTGAAGGACACATTGGGGAAACTTTCAAGGATTTGGGGCTTACGAGGATACAGTTGTGAAATATTTGGCTTTTGAAGGTCACGTTTGAAAAGACTTGGGTATTTTCATAGATATCCGTCAGTCCATCAGTCAAGGAGTCATTAGTCATCAGTCAAGGATATCTTGGTGACATTTTCCAGTTGAGTGATATATAGTTTGGACCTACTGTTATATCCTGGGATATCCTTAAAAAAACCCGTCGATTTTGAAGGAAATATGAAATTTTGGATTTTTTGTCGCTTAGCTTGTCTATAAGGGCTCTCTGACTTCAGATCGGGCAGTTGCCACGAGTTTTATATTTTCTGCTCATTTTTGAAGAGGACGCACAGACAACAACTCGTTTATGAAGACTCGTCGAGAAAGATATCTCTAACTCGTCGAAAAATACCCCTTCCAACTCGTCGAATAAGACTTCTTCCAATTCGTCGAAAAAACACTTAATTCTACTCCGATTTTACGACGATTTGTACAAATCGTCGCAAAAAACACCTCCCGACTTCGTCGAAAAAGACTCCTTTCAAATTTTTTTCAAAAGACTTCTCCTAATCGTCGAAAAAAATCCTAATTCTACTCCGATTCTCCGACGATTTGTACAAATCGTGTTCGTTCTTTTTTCAGCTCATCTGTTGAGGATCCGAAATCGTCGGAAAAAAACACCTCCCGATTCGTCGAAAAAGAATCATTTCAACTTTTTAAAAAATACTTCTTCTAATTCGTCGAAAAATTTCTAATTCTACTCCGATTCTCCGACGATTTGTACAAATCGTCTTCGTTCTATTTTTCAGCTCATCTTTAGAGGCTCCCTTGACCTTCAGCTGACATATATAGACTGACTTAAGAATGGCTATTAAACATTCTAAAATGTGTGGGTAGAGCACCCCTTGGCTTTGGAGACTTCCTAGGCCTCAGGTTCGTCTATGTAGACTCTTTAGCCTGTAGCTCGTCTATGGA